>NW_024378181.1:0-25000 GCF_016835505.1 Polypterus senegalus
ACAGACAATTTTACATTTTGCATTGGGAAAACAAATTGATATGCAAGCACTGTGTTTATAATTAGGATTTGCTGTGGATTTGTACAACCACCATCTTCATCACTCCCACTCCAAATCAGATTGTGAACTTGTACCATATCCACTGTGCAAGCAATAAAAACAACAATCTTTATAAATAAATTTGCCACTTTAGCATGAATGCCACTCATTTTGTCAGATTAATCTGTACAGAGTGGTTTATCTGCCCAATCTGTATTTCCATCTGTCCTTCCCATCATCACAAGTAACTTGTCATATTTTACGCATAACACCTTTTCAAATTTTCTGCTCTTTGAACTCGGGGAATGTACTGTATATAACATAGCTGATACCAAGTCTGAGGACTTAGTGAGCGGTACCTGCATAAAACAGTTTCTCATTTAGAGTGTTGGCACATCTAATACATAATAGATGTTGACAATGGAAAAGGACTTTTAGAAACATGATAGGCAGGGAAGCAGGAGGAGTTTCAATGGAAAGTTAACAAATACAACTTTAACAGAGTAATCTTTAAGAACACCCTGAGCTATGTGACCATGCTTCTTGAGCAAATTTTTCTTCTACTCTTGAGCTACACCACAAAAAAGAGGCTTGAGGCAGATACAGGGACTCTCACAACTCCAGATGAAGGACGTACAGTTAGAAATTGTACCAGTTAACAGCAATGCAACTTTGAATTGCATAATGGGAAAGTTCTCTTTTTGGATGTAATCCATTAATAGAGCAACTATTAGAGGAAGATTGTTTACTCTTTTCAATGGACTCTAGTCCTACTGGGAAACTTCAGTATTCATAATTAGGAAGACGAATAAAAGGACATGCTCAGGAGAACTGCCTGCATGACAGGAATTAGAATGATGGATTAGGATTACGTTTGTGTTTGCAATAGATTGTCCATAACAAAGACCATTTGCACATGTGGTAACTCACAATCATACCTGGTACTAGAATTCCTCTGCCTAAAGTTCAATAAATAGATATTGCATTTCCATCATTCAATTTGAAGCTATATGTTCAGAAAATTATTACCAAATTGTCAAGTTTCCAGAGATGGATGTAGTGTTGGCTAGTCAGCCTGGAAAACGCATCTTGCGAGAGGGTGATACGAATGACTACTTCTGGTCGTTATTTGAGACATTCTCAAGTCTAACCTCTAGAAGAGCCTCCCATGCAATTTAAAGACTCCTGTAATGGAAAGAAGTGCCAGAAGTTTCTTGATATCTATTATTTATGCAATCCTTGGACCCACAGGTGGACAACACAAAAGATGCAGGAAAAAAAGCTGGTACTTTATAACCCCACCACAGGCACGAGAAAAACTTTGTTTTTTACATTCGCTTATTTACAAAACAAAAACGAGAATACGTATAATTTGAATTTTAATTATTTTTGAACAATGACTTCTTTCGCAAAATTTCTCATGTTGATAAGTAATAGAGAAGCGCTATCTGGGTTGAGTGGCAGGGTTATAAAGTACCAAAAAGCCTTCTGAACAATATAACCATGACAATCTTCAGATCTGACAGAGAGGTAGTGGTAAATCAAGAAGACAGTAGCTGCAAGTAAAGGTCCAAGTGTGGTAAAAGTTTGCCAAGGCCATGGCAGATGGACTCAATGATCCAAGCAAACCATTTAAAAATTTGGAAAGAGTAGATGGGACACTAGCTTTGCTATTCTCAGTAAAGAGTGGGAAAACTTTGATCATGAATAAGGAAAATGTTGAGATGCTAGGAAAGCACTCTAAAGAACTCCTAGATTCTGGGTAGATGTCCTTCTTGGAAGATGCAGCATCACAGCCACTGAAAGGTTCTGGATAGTCTGCTGGATTGGATGGTTTCTATCATAAAATGTTCAAAGGAACAGAATGTTATTGGGTTGTCCTGCTTAACACACTTCTTCACTGTTGAAAGAAAGTCATGGGCATTGCCTTAAGACTTGCAGACTGTAATGGTGGTCACCATTTTTTTTTTTTTTTATAAAACCACAAAAGATGCATTCTGATTTTAAGGGATCACACTCCTTAGCATAACCTTCAATGATCATGCTAGGATACTGGAACAAAGACTCATTGATACTAAAGTTAATGGAGAGTAATGCAGATTCTGTGCTTGCTGTGTACTTTTTGTTCTTGCTCAGATATTTGTGAAGTCACGGGTTATTGATTTCCATTGGGAACAAAATACATACATGTTATTGGAAAATGCAAGTGTGTGGAGTTTCATGGATGCTAGTTTTGCTGGGCTAAATCTCCAGAAAAGGACCACTTTTCCTGATCAAGATGTGGCATCTGAGGTGGTTAGGGAATTTAAGTAGGCTGTACTAGATATGGCCCACTAGATGAAGAGTCAGGAACAGACCCATGACACTTTGGAAAAGGATTCTCTTGCTCATGACTGGCTGTGTGTCCAGGGACTGTCACTGCAAAGAGACCAGCCTGGACAGCTCAGCACAGTGTATTGCCACTGTGATCCTCATTAGGAAAAGCAGAATTAAAATGAATGAGCTGTTGCTTTTTTTAACTATATTATATTTGTGTGTTTAAATATGTACTACTCTCTCCCTCTAAAGCTGCAATTGAGAAGTGTACTTCTAAAAAACACACGTAAAGGATTTACATCGTTGCTTGAAATAAATCATATATTTTGAACAAGTTCTCTGCTAGTGCTGAACTTGTAATCTTATGATGTTTGGTCCTCCAATACTGTCAAAGGGCAAGGAAAGTATCCTAGGGCACCAAAAAAAAAAAAAAAGTATATTTTATGCATACATCAGAGACAGTCCAGGAGTACTGGCAAATATACATTTTAAAACACTTTCAAAGAACAATAGTTCAATTGTTTCATATCATGTCAAGCTAAATATGGTATTTAGCATTCATGGATAATGTATTATATTTTATGAAGGCATATTCCATTTGTAAAGACTGCTGCACAGCTACAAATATTCTTTCTTATGTTTTGCAGTCTTAATGGTAGTTATGTTGGTGACAAAAGTGTTTTCAAATGAAGTAGCGCAAGCACCCCGTGGCCCTGCAGTTTAGCAGTGACTCCAAACTTTCATTTCAATCAGTTGCTTAATTAGAAACTAAGGCTTACTATTAACATGGAATTTTATTTAGTTAAGTTTGCTCCTCCTTTCACTCTACCATGTATGAAATTCCTACTATACATGTACTCAATCAAGACAAGTTGTGTGTCTTATAAAGTGTTAGTACCCTTCAGTCCTAAAGATTTAGGAACACTGAAGAGTAAGGAAAAAGCATCTTACAGACACTGTTTTCCTAAACAGTACACAAATTATCGGTGGGTTACCTTGATATTAACATTCTAATGTCCTTAGATCATGAAATGTGTCAACAGATGTCTGGAGATTTGAATCAACAGCAAATGGATATAAATTCTTCTATTTATACTGTCTTGTATATGTACTTCTGATATATTGGAATGCCCAAGTGGGGTTGGTAGCCAGTTGGCCTAAATCATGAGATCTGATAATTCAATTGCAATCTCAGAAAGGAGATGTTCAATGAAGTCCAGATTTGTTTTTGTTTTCCTTAGGGTGACCAGTTTAAAAGAAAAGCATTCACCATGACACTTTACAGCTGGAGCTGCCCACCTCAGAAAGGGATAATGAAATGTTTCATCAGTACTACAACTATTTTTTATGAACTGCCAAATGGATATTAACCACACTGTAGCCTGCCATTTTCTGTCTGGAATTTTCATGGTCTCCATGCAGTTTAGCAAGTTTACTGCCACAACCCAAAGTCATGTGCATATGGTATGAATACCATATAGCCAAGAATGGATATATCTAGGCATGTGCTCTGCTATGGGCCGACATCGCATACGTCCTTGAGTTGCTATGACCACATACACAAATTCAGAATATCAATATGCAGGATCTGGCAAGAATGGATATATGGCTGGAGGCATGAAGTACAGAGTCTCTGACATATGGGCCATGTAAATGCTCCACTACAGTAGCAAATACTTCATTAAACGAAAGAGTGTGTACTGTTTACATCATGCACTCATTAAATTGGATAGTAAGCCAAATGCAGCTACATTTATTTAATATGCAGGATCGAATGGGGCTACAAATTCTGTGAAATCCATACTTTCTCTGCAAATAATTATTTGTTTTTAAGTCCTTGAAATGATTTTGTTATCATGGCGATTTGTGCTTAAAATAGACCCGATGTAATGAAGAGCTTCCTGTTTAAATGGGGCTGTAGATAGAACTGAGCTCTTCACGACCTCATTCGATTTTTTCCGGCAAACAATTTTCAAAACAAACCGTATTTTACGACTCTAATCAGAGTCGGAGTAATAATTATGTTGGCGTGGTCATTTTAGATCGGAGATCGGCTAAAATTTAAACAATGACCGTTGTTAATACCCAGCCATCATTATTCAGTTTGCCAATAGATGTCAAAAGGATGGATGCCAAAACCAAACTGCCCAAAGATAGATTTCGACGTACCAAGCAAATGTCGATACGTTCTAAATTACTTACGGTTCCGGAGCTGTCGAAGGGTTTAAGTCAGTCAACGATGTTAGTCCTGGAAAGTACGCCCCACCAAACCAACGTTCCAAAAACCAACTGAACTTACTGTTATCTGCTCAAACCAACACCGACTTGCTATACTCAGCCGTCCAGCGGCATCACTGAAGCATTCGAACATGCTTAGCCAATCATGCAATACTGCGTCTGCGTTTGCCACGTTATGTTCTAACTACAGAGGCAGAGTCCCATTGCATGGTTCTAACTTGTATTGAGTCGAGGTATTGACGCAAACACCATACATACGGGGTATTGACGCGAACACCATACATATGGATAGTATCAAATTATATATAAGGATGCTCAGCATCCGTATCTACCTTTTCATGCGCATATTGCCCTGTCCAAAAACTCTCCAATTTAGACCTCCAGCCCTAGAATGAGAGGACCGGGTCCTACAGTTGGATCAGCCACAGAGGGGTCTGAAGCCAGGCTTCATTGAAATAACTTGTCACAATGTGTCAGAACCTCAATAAACCTCAATAGAGAGGTAATATGTTCCATTAATTTTGAAATTATGCATTATTAAATTATGTTCTGCCTGTTAATATAATCCGACTGTTTATGTCTCAGAGTTTTCAGGCACTCCATACTGTGCTAACTGAAGACAATTTCTGGACAGGGATTTGAACCCAAGACCCTGGAACTGTGTGGAAGTAACATTAAGTAAACTTGTTTTAATTTTCCTACTCAATCAATCGTCAAAGAACAACTTAGTAAGCCACTAAACCCGTCAGTTTTGGAAGATGTCACTTCTAAAAGAAAAAAAAAAAATCTCGTGAAAAAATATAGATCATTTCAAAATCGCTGGTACTATGACGCACACGTTTTGACATGTTTTTAAGAGGCATTTGCTACCTCCTCTTTAGTTCCCAGACAGCACTACTTAAAACGGACTGTATAAGCATGAATTATTAAAACGCAACAGACCTATCCTGAATTACAACATGTTTAAAGTGAGAGCCCATATTCTTTTCTATATACATTTTAAAGAATTCTTTAAATTGAATGACTTCTGTAGAAACTAGCAGCTTAGCTTCTCTGCGTTATCTATTGTATTGATTTTTTTTCCGAGATTTCTGGTATAGACTGATAGCAGCCGACGTTCATCCATCCAAACATGCGCTTTACCTGGCTAATCTAATGACAGCTCAGAGGAGGCGGGACTGATCCCGACAGATTGGAACCAAGACTTTAATTGGGCGGCAGCACACCCACATTTACTTAACGACATATTTGATTACAGGAGAAAAATAAAATATAAGGCAAACATCGTAATCTGACGAAAATCCACGTACGCAAAGAACGTGGAAAGTCCATAAAGACACTTGACACTATAAACCTGAGTGAAAGCTTTTTTTTTGCTCTTCCCCAAAAAACTTAGCGTTGCTGATCTTACGTCAGACTTTTACGACTAGGGTGATTTATGCCAATCAGACTTTAAATACTTTGACAGCTTTCAACTAGCGTTCACTTATTTAACCTAGTTTACATCTGAAATAGATATGCCAATGAATAAATTTGTAATATAGCATTTTCTGTTTTTCATACATGTATAACTTACTAATCAGATGTCCTCAGTTTTGTCTATAACGAAAGACACCTAAAATCCTTGATGGTATAGATCTCCGCTGAAAAGTATTACAAAACATGCATGGAGAGATCGCGTGTTCTCCCTTTGTTTTTACTGGGTTTTCTTGGGGTACTCCGGTTTTCTCTCTCATCTCAAACATGTGTGGCAAGTTACTTGGTAATTCCAAATGGCCCGACTGGAGCCAGTGTGTATGCATACGCGAGTACGCTCTCTGACTGCCTCTCTCTCAGTTTGGAGTTGATTTGTGCGTAACATCTAATGACATCCTAGACACCAGCCTGGTTAAAAATAGCACTGGTTTTAATCTTAACAATAATCTGGGCAATGAACCTCTGTATTTTTGCCACCTAAACGCCAGAATATTAATTGAACTGTTTTCAGTTCTGCTTTAAAGAAAACGACCTGTTGTAGCGCTGCAGTCTAACGTGGTAATGGGAAGGAAAAAAAAAAAAACAGGTCTTACTTGCCAAGAAGAGAAGAAGGAAGCCGGGCTGAGGATATTGGGGTTAGTAGGATGGCGACCCCCCATGTATTCGTCTGTGCACACGTCGCAGCTTTCCGCGTCTCTCCAGTCCCAGTAAGGAATAGTGAAGCTATCATCGCCACTCAGTTTCCTAATTTCATGTTCCCAGAGCAGCAGAAAGGCTCGGTGCCAAGGTAGGAAAGCTGGGGCCTCATGGGCAAAGTCGATATCCCGCCATACGTTATCGGTGCCCCCAAGTAAGGCATCTCGTGAAGTGTAATAGTGCATCCATACAAAGAGGTCGTAGACGCTGATGTCTCGGAACAGTGGGTTGGAGCCGTTGTTCATTTGGTTGTAAGTACCGGTGGCAATGACAAAGTCTTTACTGATGGTATTCTTAGCCAAGTTGAGGTAGGCGATGAATTTATTCTTTTCGGACGAAGTCAGGTGTAAAATGTTCCTTCTGATAGACACTCTCCATTCCTCGCAGTTTGGGCCAAAAAAACCAAATTTACAATCGGCACAATTGAAGCCCATGAAATTACCGGCGCATTGACAGGTACGATTGTAGAAAACCACAGGCCATTGCTCTCTATCGTCCACGCCAGAATGGGGGAACTGCGGCCCGTCAGGGGCTTCCGAGATGGTGACATCCTGGCAAGACCCTCTGCCAGAAGCCTGTCCACACTGGGAGCCGTCGCCTTCCCATATGGGACAGCACTCCTTACTGAGAAGAGCCTCAGCAGTGGCACACGCCCTTGGGAACTGCTGTTGGGAGAGGCGCACCAGAGCCAGCAGGCAAAGAAAGGTACCGATCGGCATCGTTTCCAGTAGGAGACGCACACGTTAGATTGTGGGACTTAAAATTAGTTGGCAAGTTAAGTAGCGCGTATCCTCCCTCACCCCTTCTCTCCCAGCCCACTGTTCTCACGTGCTTGCCATGAAATTAAACAGCTTTGTATCTAATGTGCTGGAAAACCATCTTTTACTTTCTGCGCCTCCATGCACATTTATTTTTGTGTTTAAAATGAATCTTTATCCTTTTTTAACAGACGGTTTATAGAATTTAGTGAGTTCCTCGATTAGATTTTCTTGTCTGTTATTGTTACCAATTGAGTTCAATTACTTCTAATTCCAGCCAGAGACAGAGGGATCTATGTTTAAGCTCTAAGGGTCTTTACGTCACTTTTGGCAATACGGAGATTCTCAATTTTCTTAGATATACACAGTAGTTAGAAAGGTCAGTTACAGTTTCTAAAGCTGATAATTAAGTAGATCATTATATAGTATTCTAATGAGTAATTATTCAATAGTAATATCTTATTTGAAAAGCAACTAATATAAATGAGAAGTTATGAACAATTTGTATCCGTGTTTCTGAAAGTTTCTCTAGAGCAGTGATTCCCAAGTTCAGTCCTGCTTGTAACTAGACTCTGACCTTAACTGAGCAAGCTGGTAGTTTCCAGTTTATGTTTTGTATCAATCCAGTAATTACAAACTGGATATGCTAAATAGTTACTGAATAAATTAAGAATTTATGTGAGTTAGATTGATAAGAATTGTGTTTATATATATATATATATATATATATATATATATATATATATATATGTGTATATATATGTATATATATATATATATATATATATATATATGTATATATATATATATATATATATATGTATATATATATGTATATATATATATATATATATATATATATGTATATATATATATATATATGTATATATATATATATATATATATATATATATATATATATATATATATATATATATATATATATATATATATATATATATATATATATATATATATATATATATATATATATATATATATATATATATATATATATATATATATGTATATATATATATATATGTGTGTATATATATATATATATATATATATATATATATATATATATATATATATGTGTGTGTGTGTGTGTGTTTTTGGTTATTTAATCTATTTTTTACTAATAGGCACACAAGGGGCTAATAGTGAAATGGCTGCCCATTAGCATTTTGTGTTTGCGCTGGTGTCTACTCAGCTCATCATCTGTTGTCAGCACTACAATACAACTAAAGGAGCAAACTCCAAAGAAAAAGTGAAATTAAAAAGAAAATGAGAAAACAGTATTAAGCATTAAAAGGTATTGCAAAAAAGAAACATATTTTTGATCAATAGATGGATAGATAGAACTTTTTTTGCCCTAAGGGGAAATTTGGCTTTTTACAGAATAAACAAAGAAACAAAATTAATATGACAAACAACTAAACCTTCTGAAATATGCACCAAATTGACTAAAAAGGAAGAAAACTGAAAATCATGATTTTTTTATCAATTATTTTTATTTTTTTCACTTTTTGTGATAGTGATAGAGATGGTGTCTAGGAAAATATATGAACAATTGACATTAGAGCTCTTGTATGCCTATTTTTGGTAAAATGTGAAGCAGAATAGAAGGAGAAGATAATGCAATGGAATTAGAAAATACCTCAAGGTAAATATAGAAAAGACCAAGGTGATGGTCTGAGGTGTTGGAGCAGGAAACACGGAGGTGGTTTCATTTCTGTGTGGTATATGCAGTAGAGGAGTTGGGAATGAATCAATCCATTGCTGAGGTTCTCAGAGGTGAGTGCATAAAAGAAATAGTGGTTTAAAGGGCAGTCTGCAGGCGGCAAGTGAAACCTGTGTTTGTAGAAAGTGTGTGAGAGTGAGGCAGTATGCTTCTGTTATTAGTGTACATTTAGATATCGACAATATAGTTGTTTCAGAGAAAGTAGGGAAGTTCTGCTACTTAGCTGGCATGCTGTATGCAAGTATTGACACTCCAGTGATAGCAAGGGTCAAAGGTTCAAATTCCCCATTCTGACGTCTAAAACCTCTCTGGCATAGAAGGTTTATGAAAGCTCTATGAGGAGCGGTGTGCTCAGCGGGACTAAGACATGGCCAGTAAAGGTGGAACATGAAGTAAAGTTTGAAAGAACAGAGATAAGAACAATCAGATGGATGTGTGGAGTGTCACATAGTGAGAACACTGAGTTAAGAGAAAACTTGTGGAGTCAATAGGTGTTGTCAGAAGCAAACATTAGTTTGGTCTTGTGGAATGAAAGGCAGAGAATGATCAGATGATGGAGGTGGAGGGAATGAAAATGCAGAGGAAGGCTGAGAAAGATGTGGTTGGAGATGGTATGAAAGTGTGGGGGGTCTCACCCCAAAAGATGCCCAAGACCACAGAGAGGCGAAAAAACAAATTGTGCAATAACCTGGGTAATCCTGAAAAATAATAGTTAAACTTATGATAGTTAATAGATTTTTTTAGCAATGGAATATATTTCGATTATTATACTTTAACTGTTTAACTGAACTCCTGTCCTTTTTAATGTTGAAATAAAATTACAGTAAATAAAATGCAAACCCTATTCAGCATTTCCACATAAAACTATAAAAAAAGATTGAAATCCTTTTAATTATTAATAATGAAGGAGAGTAGAGTCCGCAGTTTTCTAAATAAGTGAAAAACTATAAATAATTTTATACATGGCAATATAATTCAGAAGATGATTATGTTCCAATTCTTCATATAAAGCAAAACAAGAAGCTTACATATTTATGCATTTTTATCAAAAGAACCCATTTGGATTATAATGGTTTAACTGTTAAAAGAGGAGCCTTTTTCTTTGTATTGCTGAATTACTTTTTTTTTTTTTTTGTTTGCAATGGACAGTTCCCTTATTTGTTGGCTATGATACTAACTTATTCATAAAAAGAAAAACCCACTGCACGATAAAAAAAATGTGATCTTTAAAGTTAGGGAATGTTCAAAGTGACCTGACCAGCCATGTGCTTACAGTACCTCTGGCAATTGTCTGTAACCCAGAATCATAAGCTTATCACATGGCTTTGTGTCAAGACACGAGGTAGTGCTAATCCTTCTTGTGTAAAATCACTAACAGAAGAATGAGCATCACAGGATTAAGGCAGCCCTAGGCTCTGCAAAGATGAATTCCTTTAAGTTTTTTTTTTTCCTCTTACACAATATTTTTAGCTATTTTACTGTATATGGTAAAGGATTGCATGGCACAGGCCAATAACAGACACCAGAAACCCCCACAATGGCAACTCCAGAGTACCTCTGCATACGGCACATATGGGCCACCAGGGGCAGTAATCTCTACCTCTGTCTTTGAAGTTGGTGTCTGATAAATACATTTTCCGGAAACACCTCAACACACATAAATTTGGGGGAAACACACAGTCCTGTCACTGTGTAGTATCCTCTATGTTAGTCCCTGGTGTTCAGCAAATGTAATTGTACACCTGCACAATATATGTAAACTGTGTGTATTATTTTGATGTATGGGTATTTTCAGCTAAAACACTCAAATTGATGAATAGTTATGCTTTGTTTCAATTTTGAGCAGACAAAGCCTGATTATATATGAATTTTCTAGCTTAAAAAATAAGCTGCTTTTACACACACACATATGTAAAAGTAGTTTTGTTTACACTGAGAATGCAAGATTCTATATGAACAAGAAAACCAAAGTTCTTGTTGAATTTGATATATTCAGATGGAAATTAGAAAACAAAATAACTGTGGCATGCCAGGAATATTCTGGGCACCATAAGGGAGGGAAAAGCAGTGTACAGGGAATATGAAATTGTAATAATTACTCGGCAAATGGGTGTAAGTACTTATCATATTTGAATGAGAAGAACTTAAGAAAGGGAGCACTACACTACCCTGCTGCTGCTAGTAATTGTGTCATCAGTTACTCAATGCCTGAATGCTGTCTTGTTGGAAGTCATCAAGCCATTCAACCTTTGAAATATACCTCTGAACACAGCCACCTGGAGAGGTAAACCTGAGCCTCAAGAATCTTGCCCTTGTTCCTGCTTTAGCACTTTAGGGATTTCAATATGAGGACTTCAGCAATGGATTCTTAAACGTTAGGTTCAGCTGATGTATGGATTTAGTGCAATGGTCAAATGGAGGCATCAAGTCAAGTCAAGTTAGGGAGCATGCACTGGTATAGTGCATTGCTGCACCCACTACACGATGAAACGACTCGGGATCCCGGTTTGCAACCCCCCCAGGCAGACACAATACAATATAATACAATACAATTTATTTTTGTATAGCCCAAAATCACACAAGAAGTGGCGCAATGGGCTTTAACAGGCCCTGCCTCTTGACAGCCCCCCAGCCTTGACTCTCTAAAAAGACAAGGAACAACTCCCAAAAAAACACCAGTAGTGAAAAAATGGAAGAAACCTCGGGAAAGGCAGTTTAAAGAGAGACCCCTTTCCAGGTAGGTTAAGCATGCAGTGGGTGTCAAAAGAAGGGGGTCAATACAATACAATACACAGAACAGAACAAATCCGCAATCCCGTATACAAATAAAAATTTTAGAAGTATGTAGCAGAATTTAACAGTGGATGACATCACATAATATGATTTGGATTTGTTTAGAGTCCTGGAGACCTCATCCATCAAGCTGCCTCCCCCATTTGGCCATTCCACAGCTGAAACAGTGCTGGGCCAGCCAATCTGATGAAAGGACCTCTTTTCCCATGATTCCAGCGATCCTCCATCAGGGATGACTTTACCATAGGCAGGCACAACAACTTGGCAGGTGGGCCATGGCACCAAGTGCCACATTTGAGTACCGAGAAGAGAAACAGAATAGGTGAGGGTTAGTATCAAATTATAACTATCATTTTACTTATGTTTTAGTGCTAATGACTGACAACAGAGATGCAGTCTGTACAGTTAATCAGCAGCTCTAGTCAGGATATGCTAAACTGAAGTAGTGAGTCTTCAGCTGGGATTTAAAAGCTGAGACTGAAGGGGCATCTCTTATAGAATCAGGCAGACCATTTCACAGTTTAGGGGCCCTGTAACTAAAAGCTCGACCTTCCACTGTTATTTTATTAATCCTTGGAATCATAAGCAGACCGGCATCTTGAGATCTTAATGTGTGCTCAGGTTTGTAAGTCATGATAACTTCAGACAGGTAAACCGGACCTTGGCCATTTAATGCTTTATATGTTAAAAGGAAGATTTTGAAATCTGTCCTAAACTTAACCGGGAGCCAGTGTAAGGATTTAAGAACTGGAGTTATGTGTTCGTATTTTCTTGTTCTTGTGATAATTCTTGCAGCAGCATTTTGGATTAACTGGAGGCTGTATAAAGAACAGTTTTAACATCCAGTGAACACTGCATTGCAGTAGTCAATCCTACTAGAAATAAATGCATTAATTAATTTCTTAGAATCCTGTTTATTTAGAAAGCGCCTTAATTTCCTAACATTTTTAAGCTGGAAGAAACATGATTTGGACAACTTTGTAATATGTGCTTTAAATGACATGAGTCAAAGAGAATTCCGAGATTTCGGGCTGATTCAGTAAAATTTAAGGTGAGTCCAACTGAGCTAAATGATGACAGAATATTGTTGTGATCAACATCTTTCCCTCCAACAATTAACATCTCTGTTTTATCTGTGTTTAAAGACAAGTAGTTCTCATCCATCCACTCCTTTAATTCACTAAAACAACTAATTAAAGACAACACTGGAGAAACTTCATTTGATTTAAATGAAAGGTATAACTGGGTGTCATCTGCATACGAATGAAAATTAACATTATATTTCCTAATGATAGATCCCAGTGGAAGCATGTAAAGTGAAAACAGTAAAGGTCCCAGTACTGAGCCCTGCGAGACACCATATTGAACTTCTGTGTATAATGATGGAGTACTGTCAGCACATTTCTGTACATATTGGAATTGATTTGATAAATAAGAACTAAACCAAGTGAGCACGGTGCCTGTAAGACCAACAACACGCGGTCCAGTCCCACCCTCCAGAAATGACCCTCTATCTGCTGCAGCCAGGTGTTATGTGGGCACCCCTTGACCTGGTCCAGACACTCGGGTCCCCAACAATGAGGATCTTATGAGCTGGATCACCCTCTGGGAAACACACCACATAGCTGTAGTGCTGTAACTGATGCTCCCTCACAATGCAGGTAATGTGCCTCATTCAGGACTCCATGAGCAACTGCTCAATCGACACAAAGTCAAACCAACGGTACCCAAGGATTTTATGTAGAGACACAGTACCATAGGAGTCCAGTTTTAGTCTCAGGTCACT
The DNA here is from genome assembly GCF_016835505.1 of Polypterus senegalus. Classification (NCBI taxonomy): domain Eukaryota; kingdom Metazoa; phylum Chordata; class Cladistia; order Polypteriformes; family Polypteridae; genus Polypterus; species Polypterus senegalus. The sequence goes on from NW_024378181.1 coordinate 13,850, forward strand.
GGACAGCGTCCATGTCTTGCAACCATATAGCAAGACAGGAAGCACCATGATTCTAAAGACTTGGACCTTCGTTCTTTTGCATAGATATCGGGAGCGCCACACACCCCATTCCAGCGACCTCATGACCCCCCATGCTCTCCCAATCCATCTACTGACATCATAGGAAAAGTCACCAGAGACATGAATGTCACTGCCTAGGTAAGTAAACCTCTTGACAAGGTTGACACTCTCTCCCTAGACAGACACACTGCTGATGGCTGTGCCCAAGAGGTCATGAAAGGCCTGGATCTTGGTTTTTATCCAGGACACTCACAAGCCCAGACACTCAGAGTCCTTGCTCAGAGCCTCCATTGACTCCGCAAAGATTACAGAATTGTCAGCAAAGTCAAGATCCTTGAATCTTTCTTCACCAACAGATGCCCCACAGCCGCTGGCCTGTTGGGTTGACCTTGCCCAATACCCAGTCCATACAAGCATTGAACAGAGTAGGACCAAGAACACACCCCTGACGAACCCCAGAATCAACTGGGAAAAACGCAGAGGTTCTGCCGCCATTCTGCATAGCACTCACAGTACCAGTGTGCAGGCCGACCATGATATCCAGCAACCTCGAGGGGATCCCGTGAACCCTCAGGATGTCCCACAGGGCAGCTCGATCAACCGAGTTGAACAGTTTGCGAAAATCGACAAAAGCTGCAAAGAAACTCTGCCGATATTCGCGTTTGCGCTCCATGAGAACTCTCAGTGCCAGGATGCAGTCGATGATAGACTTCTTAGGCATAAAACCAGACTGTTCCTGTCGCTGGTAGGTGAGCAAGTGACCATGGATCCTGTTGAGGACAACCCTAGCAAGGACCTTACCTGGTGCAGAGAGCAGTGTTATCCCCCTGTAGTTGCTACAATCCAGGCGATCACCCTTCCCTTTCCAGATAAATAGGGAAATGGAGGCATAAACAGATATAATGTCACTGTGAGTAATATTAACATTAATAAAGAGGCTGGATATACTAATAAGTTTAAGAGAGTAACAAACTGTTATATGTGTGTGTATATGCATAAAGAGGAATTGATCCTGTTCCTTTGATAGAAGCTGGCTTTAAGGACTATTCTGTAACTGCTAACTATTAAAAATGAGTATTTACTGTTATAAGGGTACTGTGAAATATCTGATTGGTTATTGTTCATTTGCAATTTTGAGGACAGTTTTTAATAGTTAATTCAAAGTTTTAAAATTGACAGAATTCTTTAACCGTGTACTAAAGAGATATTGATATCTTTGTATTGTATTAGGTTTATCCATGTATATAAGGTTTTGGTTGATTCTTTTTCTTTCACACAGTTAGTGTAAGATGACAGAGCCAGGTCCTATTCTTTCAAGTGTGGGAGTGTTGCAGGAGAAGATTGGTAGTCTCCAGTTAAAGGTTTTAGAGCCAGATAGTTTGCTTCAAAATGAAGAATAGGATGCACACAGAGATTGCCTAGCAGTGATTCAAATTAGTGAAGAGATGCAGACTAGCATTCTGGAAAACCTCCAAAGGGCCGGTCCTCGTTGCACTGGTTGTGAACAAAAGTCCACAGAAAAAATGGTTACATTTCAAAGAGAAGAGGTTCAAAGTAAGGAAAAAAGGCAAAACTGTCTGTATGATCAGTAGAAGATCCAAGCTTGTGAGGTAAGAGAACAGCTTAAGACAGACATTACAGAAAGCCAACTATCTGTACTGATTAATAAACTTGAAAAAAGAAAAGATGATGTCATAGCCATTTATGTAGAAATTTGAAATAACATCACACCATTTTCAGATTTGAGACGGAGAATAGATGCATGTGAAGCAGTGACGGCTGACATTACCAAAATTGCATATGAAAGGTTAGCTGGTATTGAAAGTGAGTTTAATGCTGAAAGAGAAAAATGTTGTTTTTGCCAGCTTCTGCATCATGAATATGCTAGATCCATTTATAGTTCTACAGTCTGAAGAGTAAGCAGAAGATCCATCAACAATTCTGTAACTTCATGCATGGCAGTAAAACGGGCAGATGCTGCAGCAGAGTTAGCAGCAAAGAAAGTTGAATTTGCAGTTATGCTGGAAGAAAGGAGACGGCAAGAGAGAATACGGCAAATAGAAGAACAACAAAGAAGGGAGCTAGAGACTCACAAGTGAGAACTGCAAGTAGAAAAGGGTTTGAGAGCAGCACACTCTTGGCTTGAAGTTTACAAGCAATGGAGGTCAGCATCCTGCTGATTGACTGTAGCGTAACAGAACTAAGACACATTCCTGCAACAGTCACCTGTCAGTCCTTCAATGAATTAACTTCTCCTCATGAAAACACAAATTTGTTTGTGCAGGCCTTACAGAAACAGCACCACACTGAATAGGCTTTCTGTGCCAGAGCCATCTGTTTTTAGTGGAGATCACTTTATTTTATTGAGTGGAAAGCCTCCTTTGTATCGCTTATTGTTGGAAAGGATGTTTCTTCAGCTCCTAAGCTTTACTGTATCAAGAAATATATAGCTGGTCCAGCTCATAAGATCCTAGATATGGGACATTTTACAGAAGTAATGATGTTTATCAGGATGCATGAAACAAGATAAACCATTGTTGTGGTTAGCCATTTGTCATTCAGAGAGCATTCAGAGAAAAACTGAGTCAAAAGATTCTGTTGGACTTAGGCATTATTTGGATAATTTAAATGCATGTCATGATGTGATGCCTCATGTTAAGGGTCTTCAGATACTGAATGACTGTGAAGAAAATCAGAAACGTGTACAAAAACTTACCTGTGCATCTATTTCATTGATAGCTAGCATCTCAGTGGAATTTTCAGGTTACACTAACCCTAAGAGAGACTCAAGAGTTTCCAGGTTGTAAGGAATTTGCATCTTTTCTGTCAACATAAACAAAGATTGCACGTAATCCGATAACCTATATTATTGCTCTTCATGCTTCAGAACAAAATCTGAGAGAAACCAAGAGAAACAAGGCCAGTGTCGTTAACACTAAAACAACACAGTGACAGTCAAAGTTTGATTATGATCAGTGTAGGATCTATGTGCATGTTCTGCAGTGATGACTGTCATCGGCCCCATGGCTGTTTAGGGTGGATATCTAAGCCTATGCATGAGAGATAGAAATTTGTGCAGGAAAGGAAACTTTGTCACGGGTGTTTAATGCCTGGACATAATGTAAAAGAATGCCATCATCACCACTCCTGTGACTTCTCTAAGAAAAGGTATCCCACATGTCTTCATGATAATAGCTATGTGCCAATGTCAAGAACATCAACTTTAGAAACCTCAAATGAAGTTAACAGCAATGAAACAACTACTACAGTAGCGCCCACTGTGGTAGAAGGAAGACATTCTACAATTACCTCCATGGTTGTGCTAGTCTGAGTGTCATCATGTAACTGCCCAGATGCTGAGAAACTTGTTTATGCTCTGCTTGATACTCAAAGTGACACTACATTTGTAGACCTTGGCATTAGTGATGCACTAGAAACAGATACATTTCCAATGAAACTAAAATTAACTACCATGATTGGAAGAGACACAATTGTGAAGAATGAAAGGGTCTTTGGACTTTGTGTAAGAGGATATAAGTCCCAGGTTTATATTGAGCTTCCCCATGTATTCAATAAAGGATGCAGACCACCAAACTGCTCCCACATTCCTACATTTGAAACAGCATGAAAGTGGAATCACCTGTCAGAAATTGCAAATGAAATCCCACCACTGCAAGACTGTGAAGTTGAGCTTCTTATAGGCTGTCACAGATGGCCAGGGTCCTTGTCCAGCCAGGATGCCTCTTCACTGAGAGGACCTGGGGAGCAAGCATGGCCAGAACACAGTTCCTCCTCTGGGATGCTAGATGGCAGCCCCCATGGGTTGCAGTGGCGCCTCGGACCTCCGCAGGGCTTCATGGGAGATACACAGCTGTTGGGATCCAGGGGTCCCGCCAGGGGGTGCTGCAGCTGCTGCTGAGCCTTGGAGAGCAGCTGTTCTGCCACACCTGGAAGTGCTGTCAGAATTAGGTCAACGAGCACCTGAAGCACTTCTGGGTGCCTTATAAAAGGAGCCAGCAGCCACTACTCGGTGAGCCGTAGTTGGGAGGCAGAGTACAAAACTTGCAAGAAGAGAAGAGGAGGTGGCAGAAGAAACAGAGAAGTGTTATATACGGACTGAGTTGTGGCGAGACTGTGGATTTGGGGCACTGTGTTGTGTGCTAAAAAGAACTGTTTAATAAACAAGTGTGCTTTTGGACACAGGCTATAACTACTCAAGAGCATTAATGTCCAGGCAGGTAATGGTGAAAATGAAGAGCTGTGTGCACTGACTTAGGATGGAGTATTGTAGGGCCTTCATCACCACAGATTAATTAATCTAGCAATATTTGTCTGTGTTATAGAGTCACAGTCAAAGATCTCCCCCTTATGACACCTGAAGATGCAATTTGTATTTTAGAATCAAACTTCAAAGACACTAGTGAGGAGGAAAAAAATGTTTCTCAAGATGACATCCTTTTTCTGAGAAAATTGTGAAATTGCGTTAAGAAAAACAGCCTTAACCACTATGAAATGTCCCTAGTATTCAAGAAGAGACCCAGTCAGCTCAACAACAAGTCCCTTGAAATTATTCAGCTTGATCATCTGAAGAGGAAATTACAAAGAAATGATATGTACAAGGAACACTATGTGAGATTTACCACAGCATTTATAATCCTAAGAAGCTAGACAATTTGCGTGTTGTGATTGATTGCTCTGCCAAATATAAAGGAACCAGTCTCAATGACCATCTTCTCACTGGGCCTGATCAAACTAACAGTTTGGTTGCAGTACTTATCCTATTTTATCAGTCCAGTGTTGCTCTTATATATGATGTAGAAAAGATATTTTCATATATGTGAGCCTAACAGGAATTATTTGCACTTCTTTTGGTGGAAGAAAGGAAATCTGCACACAAACCCTCAATACTTTCAAATGAAAGTACATTTGTTTGGTGCTGCTTCTTCTTCTGGATGTGAAAACTATGGGCTGAGATATTTAGCAAAAATGAATATATATTCTTAAGCTTGCAAAGAAGACTCAAGAAGTTTGTACCAAAGGTGGTCTTCAGCTACACAAGTTTGTATCAAATAACAGAACTGTCCTAGAGAATAAACCACCCTCCAAGTGTACAATTGATGTAAAAAATGTCAGTCTTACATTTGATGACTTGCCAATAGAAAGAGCAGTAGGGATATTGAATCAAACTGTTTTAAATTTAGTATCAACCTCAAGGATCAGCCTGCAACTTGTTGGGGGAATTCTTTCCATTACTGCCTCTTTGTATGATCCTTTAAGATATGTAGCTCCATTTGTTTTTAATGCTAAAAGGGTTCTGCAAGAGCTTTGTAGGGGTATAAGCAGGGATGACACTCTGCATGATGAGCTTCAGCCATAGTGGGATTGTTGGAAGAATGATCTAATCTATTTAAACAATGTAAGCATTCATGCCGCCGGAAATTGGCAGTCAACCACCTGGAGCACTTCTGAGTGGACTATAAAAGGGGCCAGCAGCCACCACTCAATGCCTAGAATTGGGAGGAGGAGGACGAAGCTTGACAGAGGAGTGGTGGTGGAAGAAAGGAATTGTATGGTGGTGTTTTTGGTGTTTTGGGACTGTGTTGTGCCTGTGGGGGTTACAGGGAAGATATGCCCCACAGGTGAAGAAAAATAAAACTTTCTTTGGTTTTTATACGTGCCTCTGGTGTGAGTCTGTGTCAGGTCATGTGTCTATATAGTGCCTTTTACAGAAGGTTAGAACTATTCCTGGGTTAGAATTGATGGCTGGAGTGATCTCAGCTAAGATTAGTAATTTCTAGAAGAACAAACTTGACTATACTAATATTGATGAGTTCTTCTGGACTCTAAGGTAGTTTTGGGATATATTAACAACAATGCATGCAGATTCCACACATTTGTGGAAAATAGAGTATAGAGGATTCATCGTAGGACGACTCCCAAACAAAGGAGTGTAAAAAATGCAGAAGCACACAGCATAAAGATTTGGGGTTTTCCGGCCCTGTATATTGTAGACAATCCACAATAAATTAAATGAAAAGCAGGTCAAAATATAAACTAAACAGTTCATATGCGCGACGCCGTATGATGGCGTCCGCGGCCATTTTATTAGGGAGGAGCCGGAAGTGGAGGAATGCTGGGAAGGACCGTGAGGGAGGATGGGATTGATGACATCAGGACAAGATGGCGGGGGAAGGGCGGAAGTACCGTACTGCGGTCAAAACCCGGCTTATGGTGGAGGAAGGTCTTTTCTCCTATGAGGAAGCAGATGGAGAAAGTTAGTACCCCGCCATTCCCTGCCGGCAAATGTGTCCCCAGGTGCGTTTGAATCCGTCCGCGATCTCCTACTTGCGCGTGCGTGACAGGAGATATATCCCAACTACTGAAAACCCTGCTGACCATCCTTCTAGAGGCCTTAATTAATGTTTGTGAACTTCTTTTGTCAAAATGGTTTACAGAACCCAAATATCTGTGGGAAAGAGAATTATTTTCCCTGTCAGATATGATCTCAGAACTGTCAAATGGAGATCCTGAGGCCAGAGTGTCACAAGTGCTAACCACAACAGCCACAGTGCAAGCAAGCCTCGTAGATCTTCTGGTCAATTTACCATCCTTGTCACGTGTTGTTCGAGCTGTTGCATGCATTCTTAGAAAAATTCAAAAGGACACATCAGATAAGTCAGAAAGGCAGAATGCAAAGAATTTTATAATAAAAGTTCTGCAGAAATAAGTTTACAGAAATGAGCTTAAGATGCTTAAAACAGGAGCTCAATTGCCTTCCCATAACGGCGTGTTTTCTCTTGATGTCTTTGTAGATAAGGATGGTGGGAGGAAGTCTTAGTAGCTCTTATCTTCCTGATTCGATTCAGTGAATCAGAAACATCCCACAATTCTGCCCAAGAATTATCACATCACAACTTTGATAACTTGATCATTGTCTTGAAAGGATCAGGCATCAAGGGAAAGGTCTTATAATTAATGAAATTTGGTCAAATGTATTCTGGATTCCTTCCATCATTCGGGTGGTAACACGTCATATTCATCAGTGCATCACCTGTAGGATGCACAGGAGATGCATGGAAGAACAAAGAATGGCCAATTTGCCTCCAGAACAAGTGGATCCTATACCACCGTTGACATATTGTGGAATGGATTGTTTTGGCCCATTTCTTACTAAGGAAGTTAGAAAAGTAAAGAAAAGGTATAATCTTCTGTTTACCTGTTTTTGTGCTCGAGCCATTCATATAGAAATTCTGGATGATAAGTCAACAGATGCTTTTATCAATGGGCTCCAGTGCTTTATCACTATACATGGTGCAGTTTGCCAAATAAGGTCCAATCAAGGAAGCAACTTTCTGGGGGCAAAAAACAAGTTAAAGGAAGCACTTAAAGAAGCTGACAACGAAAGAGTAATGACTTTTCTTGCAGAGAGACAGTGTAATTTTAACATGAATGCACCATACTGGGCCATGTTGGTGGTGTTGGGGAACATCAGATCAGGACAGTAAATGTCTCTCTCACTTTTTTCTGTAACATTAGATGACTCTTCTCTGTGAATATTCTTATATGAGGCAATGGCAATTAGAAACAGACATTCCCTTACCACTGACAACCTTAATGACCCAAGTAGTCTTGAACCACTTACCCCAATCACTTGCTGACTTTAAAATCTACTGCTGCCTTGCCTTCTCCAGCAAAGTTTGTTAAAGAGGATATGTAGTCAAAAAAATGATGGTGACATGTTTAATATCTTTCAGAGTAATTCTTGAGCAGATGGTAGAAGGAATATATTCGTAACATTGCTCTCAGGGCGTGCTGGCACATACCAAGAAGAAATTTGCAAATAGGTGACATAGTAATAATGAAAGGACATGATTTGCCTAGAACTGAATGGCATTTAGTTAGAATAGTAGAGACCACAACTGGTACAGATGGACTTGTAAGGAGGGTCAAAATCCACCTTGGTGACTGGGAGCTAGGTAGGAAAGGTGAACGGCTCAGCAAACCATCAGTAGTTGAACACCCTATTCAGAAGCTGGTCCTATTGCTGGACACTGGCTAAGATCTGCTCCTCAACTCTTTCCACTACTTGACCTTCACCTCTTCAATTAGTTTGTTATTTCATTGAGCTTGTTGTTTAATTTATAAATCCTGTCATCAAGTGTTGTACAGTAATCCCTCGCTATATTGCGCTTCGACTTTCGCGGCTTCACTCTATCACGGATTTTATATGTAAGCATATCTAAATATATAACGCGGATTTTTCGCTGCTTCGCGGGTTTCTGCGGACAATGGGTCTTTATACTTCCGCTACATGCTTCCTCAGTTGGTTTGCCCAGTTGATTTCATACAAGGGACGCTTTTGGTGGATGGCTGAGAAGCTAACCAATCAGAGCACACAGTTAAGTTGTGTGCTGATTGGCTCAGCGACGGAGCGCCAAATTCGATTCCATGGCATTAATCAGGAAGTCTTGTCTCGCTCATTCAGCATTAACGTGTTTTGCTGTGTAAAGAGTTAACTTTTGTGCTCTTTTGTGTTTATCTTTGTGCGTAGTCAAGCCCTTCGTTATGGCTCCAAAACAATCTGCTCCTGCTACTGCTTCAGGGGCCATGCCCAAACGCCATCAGAAGATGCTAACGATTGCCAATAAGGTAAAAGTTTTGGATATGTTGAAGGAAGGGAAAAGTTACACTGCTGTAGGACGCCATTACGGCATCAATGAGTTCGTGATTCTTTTTATTTAAAAAGGAGGAAAAGACAATAAGATCTACGGCCGCAGTGTCCTTTTAACCAGGGCACAAAACGAGTTGTAAGTGGACGTAGTAAGGCGGTAGTCCGGATGGAATCTGCTTTAGGGATTTGATTTGAAGACTGCCGGAAGAAGAACAACAGCGGTGCTACACAATCGCCTGAAGAGGCTCCTTTAGAAGAGCTGTAACGCTCTCCTTTGTTGTGCAGTAAAATTAAACTCATTGTTATCGGACAAGTCATCACGTCATTGTTGGTGAGTAACCATAATTAATTTTCTACTTACAGTACTTAGTACATGTACGTACTTTTAGTGTCACTGTACACACATTTACTGTATACTGTTTTTCTTGCATTGTACATATTTATTGCTGGTGGGCTGTCTATCGTAATGGCTGTAACATATGTGATATCACAGACGCTTGATATCTTTAAAATAATATTTAGGTTTTACTGTGTATAAACATACATAATTTCAATGAATCTTACCTAATATCTAAGAGAATAAAAAGGGTTTATGCTGCATAACTGTGCGAGGAATATTTACAAACAGTGTGGGAGAGTTTATAAGGGCTTAAAATATATAAAAATAACCATACAAACATATGGTTTATACTTCGCTGATTTTCACCTATCGCGGGGGGTTGGTTTCAGCCCAGTAGCGAAAATTTTGCTTATTTATGCAACCATTCAAATGGAAATGTGTCTTGTTTCTACACATGACAATGGCATTTCAATGAACGGTTTGCAGAATGTTTGTGCTCTGAATGTCTAGGAGACTTCAAAATTGATGCCCTTACAGCTTGGATGTTTTCAGGCGTTCGTACAGTCTGAGGAAGGCCTGGAGATTTTCTGTTCAATGTTGTACCCTTCTGTGTAAATTTAGCCACCCACTGAAGAATTGTTTTATTATTTCAGGCAACACTGTTAAGAGGAATGCTGAAATGCGTTCAGAAGGCGTGTTGCATAGTGATGATGGATGTGTTGTTTTTGAAGAATGCTTCGACAGCGAAAGCACGTTGTTCACCGGACCAAGGCATGTTGCCGAGTGAAAACTACAAGGAATTGCCTATCAAAGGACCCCCTATCCACTCGGCTGCCTCTACCTCACACAATGACTTTGAAAAATGTAGTACTTCATTTTGGCTCATTCTGTATGTAACAAAAACATGTTTTATGTTATTTACATGTTTTTTATTTTGTACTTTGCCTTTATAGCCCTTATGGTGTTTTTATGAAAAAAGATAATGGAAGCGGTAATAAGCATTCATAAAACATTAGAGACAGTTGACCATTATTCAGCCGGGGTCACCTCAAAATCAGTAGAACTAATGTGCACTTCTAAGAGAGCTGGTTACTCTAACTTAATATTCTGCAGACATGGAGCCAGTAAAGATAGATGTTGGTAGGCCCTAAAAGCAGGGGTGCCTACACTTTTTCAGGTTACAAGCTACTTTTAAAATGAACAGGTCAAAATGATCTACCTACATTAAAAATGATATATATATATATATGTATACTGAGTATCAGAGGTGGGTAGTAACGAGTTACATTTACTCTGTTACATTTACTTGAGTAACTTTTTAAAAAAATTGTACTTCTGAGAATAGTTTTACTGCACCATACTTTTTACTTTTACTTGAGTACATTTGTGAAGAAGAAACGCTACTCTTACTCTGCTACATTGGGCAACACTCGAATCGTTACTTTTTTTCCATTAGATAAAGTCTGACAGACAATTTTCAATCTGCTCTGTGTAGCATATGCTGTCAAGTTGCGCACACGCCTTCCATTTCGTCTCCTGCTCTGACGCAAGGTTTTGGATGATCCGCAAATCAAGGTGCTGCAGCTTTGAGGACAGATGTTGCATTTTTCATTTGAAAGCATTAACTGAGCTAATCATATTGACCATGGTTTTCTCTTTTCCTTGCAGCTGTAAATTAAGTTCATGCAACATGTTGGTCAGATCAGAACAAAATGCCAAGTCTAGCGGCAATTGATCGTTATTAAGTTGCTTGTATTCTGCATGTTTAATGACAAGGAGAAACTCCTTTATCTCCGGCCAGGGGTCTTGAAATCACAGCAGGAATTTCTCCCTAGCCATCTGTCTCAACGAAGGCCTCTTTTATCATCTCTCCATCTTGGAAGAACTTCTTATGCTTAATGATCGAGTGGCTCACCCGGAACAATGCTTCGGTGTGTCTGTCTTTGCTTTTGAATTCAGCCGAGTGAGTGAAAAATGACGGTTGTCCAATTAACTGCGATTTTAGTTCCCTCTCCTTTCTCTTTCTCAGATTGCTTTTCGCAAGGAAGTCAGTATCATAGTTTTTATGAACAGTTCGAAA
>NW_024378182.1:0-15001 GCF_016835505.1 Polypterus senegalus
CCCAGTATGACAGCCATCAACCGACCAGACCAATAAAGGTGTATCCACCTCACAGAGATTTGGCTAGTCCCGGTCTCGCACCTCAGAGAGTGCCACCACTGAAATCAGAGTTTACACAGCTCCTCCAACTGCAGAGGAAGATGATCATCTTGCCAGAGAGACAAAGGCGTTCCATGCCCACCCATATAAGTCTCAATGGACCAGAGGTGCTAGCGCAGCTGGGCAACCTCACACCAAGCAGTTTTGATCCTCCTAACAGACCTGTTCCATTTTGTAAAATTCTTTGAAAATGTTTGAGGTAAGTTGAATGTCCTAACGGTCTGTGCACACTCTTGTTTAAATTTTATTTGTGCTTAAATACTTCACCCAAAAAATTATCTATTACTTACCCTTACACTTTTCCACAATCTTGGTAAAGACAAGCTGTTATCCCAGTGATGCTACAACAAATATGGATTTAAAATACATTATTTTATATATTTTTTAATATGTGCTCTGAATTTCTCCATGGGATTAATAACGTTTATCAGATAAATAATAAACTTTATTTAATTTAATCTAATTTTATGGTACAGTATACAGAATAGTAAATGAAAAACATTGTAAAGTGAAAAATATAACAGTATACATATCTGAAGTACTTCAAGAGAAGAAAAATCAATTCACATATGTGCAGTTTGAATAACACTGCTACAGTTGTCCCCTTACCAATTACAACATAAATATAACAGAGATGCCAAGCCTTAGAACATGAACTTTTGGTGAACTTTTTTCTCCGGAAGATTATTGTATCCAGCCCAGAGTAAGTAAATCATTTTACAGTATTTGAAATCTATAGCTGTACAATTCATTTTTCTGCAAAACAACATCAGTGCTGATAAAATAGTGACAAATTGTTTTCTTGTAGCCAGTAAGCTTGTTAGTATCTAGACAATTAGTTCATTATGTGAATGCATATCTTTTTATATGCTACACTGATGGACTGAATCATTTATATTATCGGGTTATCTAGGTAGCGAATGTTTAAACAGACATATGGTCAACTACAAACTGGTCACATTGCCTTTACTTCCCAGATCAGTTGTACCTCACCAACACCTCTTCCAGCCCCAACCCAAGCTTTTCCTAGATGGTCTACCATACATGCTTCGCTTTAGGTGGATTACCTATTCTGAAGTACAAGTGGCATGGCTGCTAATCAACCTTCATCTCTAGTCCATGGTACAGTATCAGTTCAGTTAGATTGAACAGGCTTATTTTTATTCCACCTACCTACCATTCCATTCCACTTAATTTGTATTATAATTATTCTGCCTTCTTTGTCTACTGATTCTCCTGTAGTCTTTCATTAATCACTCAGAAGAGACTGCTTGTTCATTATAATGGCATAAAAATCTACACACACACAATTATGGCTAATCTGGAGCACAAGTAACAACACAATGCAGGGATGATCCAAAATTGTCATACGTAAATTCCATTTACTTTTAATAAAAATCTGTAGAAATGATTTGTAAAGTGAATTATATTCATTTAATTTTAGTACAATTCAATCATACTAATAAGCAAAACCAATGTTTTCATCTATTGTGGGGTTAAATAAACTTTCAATTATATAAACCATGATTTTTGTTTTCCTAATTGCACAAAAAGCCTAGGTTATCCTAAACTGAGTTTGAAAAAAGATTGAAAGATTTTGGAAGCACTTGTTAACATTGCCCATATGGAGCTCACTATCAAGTTGAAGGGCCACCTTTCACATGCTCAGGCTCCCCTCACTTACTACAAAACAAAGCTTTAATACCCAAACCTCCAAAGAATCCGCTATAGAACAATGTGTGTCACTGTTTAAAAGGTAATGTATATGTGTTAGGGTACTGTATATGTTTGATTCTGGTTACCTCTTATTATGCTGAATGTTGCGCTTTGTTTAGATTTAGCATATGTTTGAATTTAAATAAAGAAGAAGGTTTTGACTAGATTTTGTAACAGCCATTTTTTTTACCAATTTTCCTTTTCTAGTGGTTTTTACAAATACTTGGCTATACTTAAATGAGAAATGTAGCACACGTAATAATTTCAATAAAGCAAAGACATTGTATCTTAGCTTCACATAAATAGTGGCCAGTGCTGTAAAACGATGAGTATATTTAGTGTTCCTTTATTATAGTTCCATACAGGCTTTGCATCCATTATAGAAACAAAATGAACAAATGCCAGATAGTCATACATTATTTTCATAATATGCAGCTTTTAAACCTATAAAAACACTCACAATTATTATTCTGATATTTGAGTTAAAGAAATTAAGTCTTAAAAAGACATCATGAAGGTGGTGCAATAGGAATGCTGATACCTCACAGTAAGGAGATCATGGGTTTGTGTCCCAGGTCCTCCTTGTATGTAACACTTTGAGTAGTGAGAAAAGCACTATATAAATGTAAATAATTATTATTATCATTTTGCAGTGTAGTTGGAGAATATAAATGTCTTGGTCTTGAGATTTTGAAAGCTAAAATTCATTTTTGTGGAATTTTTGTTATTATTTAATTAGTTTTCACTTGTTTATTATTTAAATGTACGACTTCCTCGTTCCACTATTTTGCTTTCACCTTTAGTCACAGTTGACTCCATTGTCTGCCTTTTTTCATGATTGCAGCCATATTGTTTACAGTTACTATGCCCTGTTGCAACATCCATCATTGCACTCTTTGTGTATATAAAAGGATGATGTGCAGCTTATGGCATTCTACGTTCGATATTTTGGGATTTATTGAAAAATTAAAATCTTTTGGCTATAGCTATTCAAATCTCCCACCCCAATCCAAAGCTTGGTTCAGACCTTTTGCTACCTAATTTTAGACCTTTCTATTTGATTCCTCAATTTGACCTTCTGGGCTCCTGACAAATTCTGTTTTGTAAAGACTGTAGGGACACTAGGGTGCATACAGAAGCGCCCAAACCTCCAGACTCAACAGACACTGAGCCCAATTCCAGCACACACACAAACCTTTATGTAAGAGTGGGAAATGTTATTTTTCCTTGTTTCCCACCATTTAGAGCACAGTACAATAAGCTCCAACACACAGTCTCTTTCTTTTTTCTTTTCTGTCTGTTCTGTCTCTTGTCCACCTTCACTCCCCCTCCATGCTAGGCCCCTCCACCTCCCAACTCTGGCTTGCCACTGTGAGGCAGCTGGCTCCTTTTTAGGCTCGCACCCCAGGAGTACTCCAGGTAGTTCGTTAGAAAGGTCTGGAATTGCACGCAGGTGTGGCTGGGGCCAAAGTAGGGACTCTGCAGCACCAACAGTTCCCGGTGAAACCACAGAATCCAACAGGGCTGTCCCAGCAAATAAAGTATAGTAATTCCCATTGTTATGAAATGCCATCCAATTAAGTAATTTTGACAGTACTTTAATCAGTTTAATCTTGTTTATTTGGAGGCACCATCCTTATAATAAATGAAAAAAAAAAAAACCTTTTGTTACTTACCGGTTTGTTCCTTGAGTGCACAAGTAAAGCAGCCATGGGTTGTCAGGCTTGGAGTGGATGGGGGGGCATGTGTTTCCATACAAAGGGCCCTTAGGTGGGGGCACATGCCTACTGCCTCTCATGCTTCATCTCCATGTTCTTCTGGTGTGGCCATGGAGTTTGGTGACTGTGGTTCTGCAAATTAACAGACAGGCATGTGGCAGGCATGAGAAGGAAGTGGTGTGGAGTGTTGGCAATGTGGTGCAGCATTTGGCAAAGTTGGCACATATAACATTTAGGCTAGGCACATGACTAGGAAGCGCGAGGGGTGTTAAAGCCAAGTCAGGTGATGGTTGACCCAGGATAAAAGTCGGTCTTTACACCAGAAAGGAGGAGTCTAGTTCAGACCAGGAGAAGGTCGTAACGTGAACTGCAGGGTGATGTATCGGTAGGGAATAGACAAGTATTCACATTTGCCAGGACAAGTACATTTTTTTTTGGGTAGAGGGAAAAAGCAGGCTAAGAATCTTTTTTTATTTCTGAAGAGTTTAATTAAAAGGGGATTGTTCCTTGTATTTTATTTTTGGAACATTGTTTTTTTATTGCATGCCATGTGTTAAATGCAGTTTTTGCAACTTTTTTTTCTCATCTTAATTTATCATTGCAGTGTGCCTTTTTATTTCTTTATGGACTCTTTTTTTCCTTCTTCTTCAATAAATATACTGTGTAAAATATACTGTGTAATCAGCCTTAACACACAGAAAAATGTTTGGGGAGCCACTCATTATACTTAATCCCTGGCTGCAAAAGGGCAAATACAAGTAAGAGTTGTGAACAGGTTTGAGTTCAAAACAGAACTGTATACATGTGGACGATTGTCTTGCTTTTAAAGTAGGTCGGCAGAAGTGACAACATCTATGGTCCGGAACCGAAGTGAGGTTCTTGTGGCCGGAACTACTAGTGACACCATGGGGACAGAATCAAAAGTGACATCTTAATGGTCAAACCAGAAGTGACGTCTTCAGGGCCAGAACCGAACTGACGCCTTCAGGACGGACTCAGGCAGAATTTGCCGTATTTGATCAGCTGGAATATCAGAGGAAAGATTAGTGTATCCCGCAACCTCCTGGCCTGGCATGGAATTACCTTTGATTGGTCCCTCTAGCTGTCTCCCCTATGCGCAAACAGATGACAACACCCTTTTAGTTGTTAAATCAGCTGTTGTAATCTATACTAATAAAAAGGCAAAGCCCTCACTGACTCACTGACTCACTCACTCACTGACTCACCTCACTCACTCATCACTAATTCTCCAACTTCCCGGGTAGGTAGAAGGCTGAAATTTGGCAGGCTTATTCCTTACAGCTTACTTACAAAAAGTTAAGCAGGTTTCATTTCGAAATTCTACACGTACGTCGATAAGTCGCGACAATATCCACCATGTTGAACTTTCTTATTTATGGCCCCATCTTCATGAAATTTTATTAGGCGGGCTTCCCTCTGCCTAAAACCGATGTACGTACTTATTTCGATGGTATGACACCACTGTCAGCTGTCATATTGAACTTTCCAACGTCACTAATTTTCCAACTTCCCCGTAGGTAGAAGGCTGACCCCATCTTCATGAAATTTGGTAGGTGGCTTCCCGCGCTAACCAAAACCGATGTAATGCATTTATTTCGGTGGTATGACGCCACTGTCGGCCGCCATATTGAACTTTCCAATGTCACTAATTCTTCAACTTCCCGTGTAGGTAGAAGGCTGAAATTTGGCAGGCTCATTCCTTACAGCATACTTACAAAAGTTAAGCAGGTTTCATTTTGAAATTCTACGCATAACGGTCATAACGGTTGACAACGCTCGCCATGTTGAACTTTCTCATTTATGGCTCCATCTTCATGAAATTTGGTAGGTGGCTTCCCTGTGCTAACCAAAACCGATGTATGTACTTATTTCAGTGGTATGATGCCACTGTCAGCCGCCATATTGAAGTTTCCAATGTCACTAATTCTCCAACTTCCCGTGTAGGTAGAAGGCTGAAATTTGGCAGGCTCATTCCTTACAGATTACTTACAAAAGTTAAGCAGGTTTCATTTCTAAATTCACGAGTAACAGTCATAACTGGTCCACAACATCCGCCATGTTGAACTGTCTTTATGGCCCCATCTTCACGCGAAATTTGGTAGGCTTCCTGCACTAACCGAAACCAATATATACTTATTTCAGTGGTATGATGCCACTGTCGGCCCCCATATTGAAGTTTCCAATGTCACTAATTCTCCAACTTCCCGTGTATGTAGAAGGCTGAAATTTGGCAGGCTCGTTCCTTACAGCTTACTTACAAAAAGTTAAGCAGGTTTCATTTCAAATTCTATGCATAACGGTCATAACGGTCAACAATGTCCGCCATGTTGAACTTTCTTATTCATGGCCCCATCTTCATGAAATTTGGTAGGCGGCTTCCCTGCGCTAACCGAAACCAATGTATGTACTTATTTCGGTGGTATGACGCCACTGTCAGCCGCCATATTGAACTTTCCAACGTCACTAATTCTCCAACTTCCCGTGTAGGTAGAAGGCTGAAATTTGACAGGCTCATTCCTTATAGCTTACTTACAAAAGTTAAGCAGGTTTCATTTGAAAATTCTAAGCATAATGGTCATAACGGTTGACAACGTTCGCCATGTTGAACTTTCTCATTTATGGCTCCATCTTCATGAAATTTAGTAGGTGGCTTTCCTGCGCTAACCAAAACCGATGTATGTACTTATTTCAGTGGTATGATGCCACTGTCAGCCGCCATATTGAAGTTACCAATGTCACTAATTCTCCAACTTCCCGTGTAGGTAGAAGGCTGAAATTTGGTAGGCTCATTCCTTACAGATTACTTACAAAAGTTAAGCAGGTTTAATTGCTAAATTCTACGAGTAACGGTCATAACGGCCGACAACATCCGCCATGTTGAACTGTTTTATTTATGGCCCCATCTTCACGAAATTTGGTAGGCGGCTTCCCTGCACTAACCAAAATCAATGTACGTACTTATTTCAGTGGTATGATGCCACCGTCGGCCGCCATATTGAACTTTTTAACGGTCTTTGTTACTTATGGGCCCATTTTCAAGAAATTTGGTACGTGGGTTCTCAACGCTAACTGAATACTACTTTACGCATACTGTATATATGTCCATAGCCTGCAGCTCGGTCGCAGTGTGAGGCGCTATTCCCCATCTCAACGCCTCCCACGTTGTTGGCTGCCTGCCTATATAAGGCGTCCGCCGCTCCAGTCTCTATATTCCTTCCTTGCTTCGCCACGGGATTCACGTCTCCCTGCTGATAACTACAGCATTTTTATTTAATCCACGACTTCTCTGCTGTTTTATTGTTCATTTATTATGATTATAGTTATTGTGTAGGTATTTTAGACTTATCTTTACATTGTTTAGGTACCCATTTCCCTTATCATTCCAACTGTACCCCCATTAACATGTCTATCAAGGTGATCACCATCGATCAAAGAACTGTCACTTACCGAGTGGTTTCCATGCCCGGAGATGGCACCTACCTTTTCCATTCTCTTTGTTACATATTGCACGGCCATATCAGGCGCTTGATATCCGGAGGAACATTGTGTCTTATGTATTGAATGACTGGGACAGGTTCAAGGTGTGGACTGATGACGGTACAGGAGATAATTATACTACACAGGAGCCCTATAAAAGTGAAATGCTTAAGCCCTTCACCTATGGTTCTGCATGTGAGTTGCTGGCTGCCGCTGAATTGTTCAGTTGTCGCTTTCAAGTGTACCGAAATGGCCAAATATTTTACATCTTTCGACAACCGCTAATGCCTCTTAAACATCTTAGATTGACAGGTGACGATTTCAGTAGTGGACACTTTGATGTTTATGAATGTTTAAACTCTCAAAAGCTGGATGTGAAGTTATCGATGAAACCGGTTGTATACTTACAACGCTTGAAAGATGCCAAATGTCTCTTCAACACAAATCCTACAAATACTTTCGTAAGTGAAACAAACCATGACACTCAAACCGATTATGACAGCAGCAATCCAAGCTGTGAGATCTGAAACAAGATTACTGTTCACATGGCCAACTGTATGTTGCATGCTCAAGAGTAAGCTCAGTGCACAGCTTGATCATATTACAACTGGAGGGCCGAACTCACACTGTGGTATACAAAGAGATCCTTAACCAATAATTATTGGTAAATTTTCCCTCAGTTTAAAAAGGTTTAATTTTCTTCTTAATAAAAATTTTAAGGCAGTACTTCGCCGCTGCAAAGCGCGGGTATTTTGCTAGTAAAAGTATAAGTTTAATATACTCTGTGCAAATATATCTTATAAATCTTACAAAGTTGACACAGAGCCAGATTTAGCACAGGGGCTCACCATATAGAACTGCTAGGCAAGCATTATTAGACAAGACAGATAGACACAACTGGGAAACGGGCATACAGACTGAGGATTTTTGTATACTATTTTTGTCTGTCAAAGTCAGCATGAAAATTGTATCCTCTTTTGCCTTGTTTGGAATGGCATGATTCACCTGGGGGCTTGCACATGAAGAAAGAGTATAAAGCTTTGGAACATTGCCTGGTGTACCTTTGAACCCAACGGATTGGAGATAACGTCATCTGATCCTGAAAATCCTTCCATTGCAACGCTGAAAATAGCAGACTCTACACATCGGGCCCCCACTCCTGAACTGGGTTCTTGCCATTGGCTTCCTTCATTTGATTTTTTACCGCTGTATCACTAAGGGAGGGGTATCGCCTTTTTATATTATATCTTTATAGTTTTTGGTTATGTAACACACCCCAATTACAAAAAGAACTAATTCCCAGGGAGCTAGCACTCTTTGCTGGATACAGCTGTGTCTGTCTCCCTTATTGCCCCAAAGACTCTCGGTCCTGATACTTTCTGTCCTCAAGTTCTTGCTAAAGCCTATGATGGGGACTCCGGGGCTTGACAAAATTGTGGCAGCGGTGGGATATACCTTTCCATTAATAGTCACTAGTACTACCTTCTCTTTAGTAGTTATTGCAGGGGTCAAACTGGGTAAGAGACAGGGCACAAAGCCTAGGTTATCCTAAACATATTTTAAAAAAAGCATTAAAAGATTTTGGAAACACTTGTTAACACTATTCCCTGCAATTATAATGTTCCTTGCATGACCCATTGAGGACAGGCACTTATAGTGTGACTACAATCAGTTCGAATTTGCTTCCTTGGCGCTCTGCAGCAGGGCTGTAAGTCTGTGGTTGCCCCGGCAACAGACAAACAATCTTCCACTGACTCGGCAATCACACTTTGGGACGCACTTCGGCGTGTCGTTCCATTTTTCCCAAAAGAGTTCAGCAACCTCACAATATATATATAAATATATATTAGATGTGGAAGGATACAGTAGTATCCAGGTGAAATAAAAAGTGTAAACTCCACACATTCACAGATATTAAAGTAACTGCAAAGTATTATGAATTCATATTAAAAAATTTAGAGATCAAACATGTGTTGCAGAACTGAGGAGATTTAATTCAAAGAGGTTATAGGGGTTAGACAACATTTACTTCATGTCCTCTGAGATACTTAATACATACATAAACCTTTTGCTTTTAATATCCATTATTCTCTAAAGACCAAGTTATGAACAGTATTTGAAACCATACTTAAACCATTACATTTTTGTTAACTTTCCGTCCTGTAAAACAGTAAAAAAACTGCCTATGAAATTCAAATATTTGAGACATATGCATTTTTTTTGGCAAACAGAGTAAAAGCTATGCCAGAAGTTCTAATTAATTAAACCTGGACTTTAAGATTTTTTTTACACTCTGACTGAAAACATTTTGTTTGCCTCAACAAGGAAATTGCTCAATTAAAATGCATACTTTTATGATTTCTCTTACTTCTCACTAAATTTAAAAGTGCAAACCTCAAGGCTTATGTTTTGGGCATGCACCAAATGAACATAATTCTGGACCAAAATCTTTAGATGCCTTTCAGACAGCCTTGGTGTCATAATCCCTCCTAATGCACTAACAGCTGTGTTTGAGGTACTCCCAGATGGGCTCAAAGTGGAGAAGGACAAAGAAATTGTAATTGCCTTTACTACGCTAATGGCAAGTGTCGAGGATGCCAGGGGCGACGACCTGGCCGGGATGCCTTGAAGGACCGGAAGTGGGCGTGCGCCCATCTGGGATCACGTGGGGGCCACCTTCCTGGTTGCTTTGGGGGCCACAGGTTCAGGGCATGGAAGCCCCACCCTGTAGGGGCCCGTGGACACCGCCAGGAGGCGCCCCAATGCCTTGGGGACTTGTGACCTCAGCACTTCCGCCACATCAGGAAGCACTGCGGGGAAGATTTAAGAGGACACCAGGAGAGCTGCCGGGAGAACAGCCGGCACTTCTGCCACACTGGGGCGTGGCCAACGAAGGAGTGTCGGGAATCACCTGGAGCTCATCCGGGAGAATATAAAAGGGGCCGTCTCCCTTCATTCAGGGCTGGAGTCGGGTGGAAAAAGGACAAGGCAATAGAGAGAGTGGTGGAGGCCCGAAGAAAGGCATTGTGTGGCCACACTGTGTGTGTTGGGGGTTTGTGCACGGGACTGGGTCTTAGTGACCATAAATATTGTAAATATTTCTAAATAATAAACATTTGGTGGTGAGTAACAACATGTCCGCCTGTCTGTGTCCGGGTCGGCTCCACACACGTAGACTTATCTTGGTCATCTGGAAGAATCCTAACTCTACAATTCTAAGTCAGTGGTTAACTGATGTTGTATACTATCTGAAACTGGAAAAAAATCAAATTCGCACTTAGAGGATCTGTAAAAAACTTTTTCAGAACCTGGCAGGATCTCATCAATAACATTTTAGAATAAGCATTTAAATGGAGGAAGAAGGTTCTCTCCCCTCTTTTACTCCATTTATCTTTATTCATTTATTAATTTATCTATTTACATATTTTTGCTAGCTTTAAGTTTTACTGCTGGCTTAGCTCTCTTTCTCAGTGGCGGGGGTTGATTTGTTTTGAACCTTTTTTTGTAAAACTTGAGTTATTTGTATGTAATGCTATTTGGTTGTAGTAAAATCAATAAATAACTAAATTTAAAAGTGCAAACCTCATAAATCCAAACTTATTCCTCCACACATAGAGACTGGCTCTACGCTGGGGCAAGAGGGGGCAACACCCCCTTAAACAAACATCCTTCCCCATTAAATCAAACTTTTAGAAGTTGAGAAAGAAAATAATAGATTATCCACTGAATATGGACAAGATTTACTACAGTAGCTGAAAACTCCACTGGAAAAGGCACAAATGAGATGATAGGTTTCACCTCTTGTTCGCTCTTTCCTTCCATGCTCTGTTTGTGCACAGGCTCACACACCACTCGGCAGAGATCCCCCACTCACCCTCCCCCCAGGTAAACATCCAATCACTGTTAGTATGCAAATGACCTGGTGTCAGGTTTCTTTGTAGGCAGGGCAAAGCAAAATGAGCTGCGCAACATCAGGAGGCTTTGAGGAAGCAGCAAATATCTGTTGTCAAAATCATAACGACTCATGAGATAATTAACAACAACTAAAAAATACATCTATATTTGTACAGTCAATGGGGGACTAGTCCATTGTTCTTCTCACAGTTTCAGTCTGGTAGAGAAGTGTTTCTTTCTCGATCCCACAAGCACCGCTGTGAGGCTGTCGGCTGCACAGAGCCGACTGGAGGACCTGTGTCTGTCAGACCCTCACACAAAGCCCCGCCCCAGCTTTCAACTCTGCACTCAACAGTTTTCTCGTTTCATATACTGATGTAGTCACAGCGATTTTAGTAAAGCTTATTCACTTTCCACCCCAGCTTCCAGCAGCTCACAAAGGGAAAGTTAATGCTGTGAGATGCATCCTTTTTTCCAAGCTTTTAAAGAGTGTGGCGCTGCTCCTGCTTGTACCAATAGCAGTTTATTACATCAGAGGCAGCAGCTAGCATGTCTACTTCTGTGGCATCAACAGGCACTGCTTCTCCTGTACCTCTGCCAACAATTGCTGCCCCAGAGCAACCCGCTCAGCTACCCAGTGACTTAAATGGCAATACACCATCCCAGCCAATACTGGGTAGTTACCCCAAACGTGTATTTGGTGATACAACATTAAGATCATTCAATCCTGCCTGGTATCGCACACGACCATGGCTGGAGTACTCTGTTGTGCGGGACGAATGCTTCTGTTTCCCCTGTTGGAAATATGGCAGCACTGTTAATGAGAGGGATGTAGTTTTTACCTTAACTGGTTTTAACAACTGGAAAGCAGCACTTGATCGAGACAAGGGGCTACAGAGGCATGTGTCCAGCCACAAACATGAGCATGCTTCAACCATCTGGACTGAGCATAAAAGCAGAGAGTCCACGGGGGGACTGTAGATTCAATTTTGGCTGGTAAAACACAATTACAATGTCAAGAGTATTGGTAGTGCTATAAGGTTTCTCTGTGTAAATGAGTTGGGGCTCCGTGGGACTGCAGAAACCTTGAGACATGATGCAGCAGGTAATGATGATGACATTACTTCAGGTATTTTTCTAAAACTGATGGAATATACCTGAGAGAAGGATAAGAAGCTAGCAAGCATTGCTAAGGGTATCCCAAAAAATGCAAAATACACATCTAAGGATATCCAAAATGAAATTATCCAAACACTGGCTGACATAGTGCTTGGTGAGGTCGGGGAAAAAATATTAAAGTGCTGATTCTGCAGGGTTTTGCCTCAAAAGTAATGGGACCAGGGATAAGTGCAATGTGGAAAATTTGTCTGTGATAATAAGGGGAACATCTTATTGAGTTGCTTGAGTTGCAACAACTTGATTCAGAGTACATCACCTCTTACATACTGTTACACCTTTCTGATGCTGGCTACAGTGCTGACAGTATACTTAACCAGTTTTATGATGGAGCTTCTGTGATGAGTGGGGTTAGAAGTGGTGTACAAGCTCTGCTCCAAAAGAAGCTTGACAGATATGTCCCATACATCCACTGCTACAACCACCAACTGCACTCAGTGGTTGTGCATGCCATGCAGAGTGAGCCGTGTGCAAAAAGATTTTTTAGCCTACCTAGTTCACTCTACAACTTTTTTCACCACCACTATGTGCTCAATAAAAATGATGCACCTTGTCTAAAAAGGCTGCTTGAGATCAGATGGACAAGCCACTATGAGGTGACAAGGTGCACTGTGGACAATCAAGAACAAATCCTTAGTATCCTATCAGAGATGACAGAGGATGATGATGCTGCAGTTGACCTGTGTACCGAGGCATCAGGCCTGCTATGCCAAATTAACTTCTTTGAGATTGGAAAGTTCCTAGTGCGGGTGCTTGGTGTCTTAAAACCAGCAAATGCTATTCTACAGTCTCAGTCAGTTGATCTGTGCAGTGCTTCTGAGGTTGTTAGTGCAGCACTGGACTCCTTAAAAAACATCTGTGAGGATGATTACTGGGGAGTGTCATCTCCTGCTGAGGATGAGTCACATCCAACAAAGAAAATGAGAACAATGAGCAAACACCTGGGTCAAAGTGTTGTGCACTCAACTTTGGGCCATACAGACTCTGATGACCCTACCATTTCCCCCAAATCAGTCTCTGAAAAGATCCCTGCTCAACATCCTTGACAGGGCCATTTCAGAAATGTAAACTAGATTTTCACACAAGAATATTGACTTGATGAGAGTCATATCTAGTCTTGCACCCAAATCTAGCGCATTTCTAGATCCCACCCTGTTGCACCCTCTGGCTGTGATGGCTGGCACTGTAGCAGATGTTGTAAGTCTGAAAAATGAAGTTCTTGTTGCAAAACAGATGCTGCTCAAAAATGTTTAAAGGAAACAGACCTGTCCACTGTGTGTAAACTCCTGCAGGAGTACAAGGAAGCCTTTCCTGAGTTGCATAAACTGTGTGTAACAGCCCTGGTAATTGGTGTGTCTTCAGCATCGTGTGAGAGTTCCTTCTCCACTTTGTCACGTGTCCTAACCCCCAATCGTCGCACCATGTTACATAAAAGAAAAAGGAATTTGGTGATCTTGGCCCATGAGAAGTTCATAACAAATAACTTGGATATGGATGAATTTGTAAGAGTTTTTGCAAAGGGAAACACAAGACTATTGTTGTAGAGTGGATTGAGGAGAAAGGAGAGTGGAGCTGTTCAGTTGCAAACAGAGAGTTCAGTTGCTTGCAAAACAAACAAGCGTAAAACAAGACAAAAAGACAAAAAAAAAAAGAAAAAAGTTAAAATGTTCTTTTCTAAATCTGTTGTGTTCTACAAATTAGTTTGAGAATTGTAGGAAAAGACATGGTGAATTGTTTTTTTTTAAAATTACTATGCCAACCCTTTTTAGTTTTGTAAATATTGGCTATATTGAGAGGTCTTATTTTATTCTTACTTTATTTTGCAAATTTATTTGAGAATTAGGCCATCCAATTAAGATAAATTTTATGTTGTTGGTTGTTAAGATCTGGATGGATATTGTATTCTTTATTTTATTTTATTTTTTTATTATATTTTTCAGTTTTATTTTTCAAGACTTGGTGAATTGATTTTTTTTTATATAACTTGGCCTACCCTTTTTAATTTTGTTAATATTGGCAATAGTGAGAAGTGTTATTGTTGGGTTCGAATATACACTGGTACCTCGGTAAACGTCCTTAATCCGTTCCAGATCCTTGGACTTATACCAAACAGGACGTATAGCAAACTAATTTTTCCCATAAGAAACAATGGGAAAATTATGAATCCGTTCCCATGAAAAAAAATCCTATTGTTATTGGCATATTATACATTGATGGGGTTGTATAAAATAATTTAAACACTGCTTAATACTAAAATGCATAAATACAAAAGCAATTATAATATAAATATAAATGAAAATTTAACCTCACTTTACTTTTTAATAACGTCTTTGTTTTTCACAATCGTAGATACTGTCATTCTTGGCAAACGGTATGCAACAGCCATGTCCCGGATACGCATGCCACCTTCATACTTTTCATCAATCAATTTAAATTTAAGTGAAAAAACACAAAATCACGTTGTGGCAATGCAGGTTTGCTGTATGCTCCCATCTGCTGTCGGGGAGCCCTTGAACCCTACACCGTCGGTAATGTTACCGAAGCGCTTAGCAGTGAGGCACAACAAAGCATGGGGATGGTGAAAAAGTGCAAAGTGTTTTTATTACAAAACAAGGTGTTAAAATTAAAGTGCAGTGTCCAAAGTTCCAGTAAATAATCCATAAAATCAGAAGTGAAACATGGAGGTTAAAAACAATAGAAAAAAGTCTTCTTAAAAATGAGGTTAAAATACAGCAGGACGCATTCTTTAAAAAAGAAGCCGGTGCCTTTTTACCTGGCGGCCCCGCTTCCAACAGGAGAGTTGCCCTACTTGCAGCTGACCTTCACTCTGCCTACTTCAGCTGTTCAGTTCACCTCTCGATCCCTGGCTCCGGTAGGCTCCTCCTGACAGCGACTTGGGA
>NW_024378183.1:0-10322 GCF_016835505.1 Polypterus senegalus
TCTGCCCATTCTTATGTTCCTGTGTGTTCGAGGCCAGTCCAGCTTGACCAACTCTGCATCCATCCTAATAGTGACAGGTTAGCGACCTTGATGGCACATGTCTATAACCAGTTCCTTATTTTGCTGATGTTAAATAGTTCTGGCACCAACTTCTTCTCTGACTTATTCCTGCATCAATACACCCAATTAGTGCAAACCATCACGTTTCTGAAAGTATGACCAGTTTTATATTTTTAGTCTGAGGTGTGCAGAGTAAAGCAGACAGCCTATCTATTGTGGTGCTCAGTGTTGCCCTCACAGTCCTTCAGTCTCACAAACTGAAGCCCAACTGACAGACAGTCCATCATCCAGGACACCACAGGCTCATCCACCTTGCATATCCTGAGTTTACCCTTCAACAGGAATGGCTGGATGGGATTGAAGGCACTGGAGAAATTAAAAACACCCACAACATAGGCCTCTAGCAATACGGAAGGAAAGAAGCCTTGTGGAGTTCAAAGATAATGGCGTCCCTCCACTCCAGGCTTTGTCCGATTGGCAAACTGCACTGGGTCCAAGTGGTCTACCACAAGAGGACTAACAGTCCAGGACCAGCCTCTCAAAGGTCTTCCTAGAGCCACAATTTTGTAGTCATTAGGTGAAAAGGCTCCCGTCTTCTTTTGAAATCGGGATGTTTTCTACAAAGTGACATTTTCTGGAGCCTTACTGACCGTGATGTTCCAGGTGAGCATTCATGAGTAGTCCGATCTAATGCATGTAGAGCTCAACCCCAAGACTGGAGACGGAGTGAGTCACAGACTGGTGGGAGCTAAATCAGCAGGGATGTCAAACTACGTGTCTGAATTCACAGAAGCGTACTGCTGACTGCCTCTATAGAAATGAAAGATGTCACTGAAAACTGCAATTGTCATTAGATGCGACATGGTCTTTACAGAAGAGTTAAGTGGACAGAAGACGAAATATTCCTTTGGTCTCGTACAGTAGCGTAAGATTGTCTACTTCACGCATGGTACGACTAAACCTGGAGCACACAATGGTACAGCTTTACACATTTTACGTTTCACAGGACTACAGATTCAGAATCATAGCACGTACTAAGCAGAAATTTAACCAATATCCACGGTGGCCTACCATACTGGATTAAAAGGCCTTTGTCAAGTTTTCATTACACGCAGCGTGCTAACATATCGGTGAGGTCAGAAATATTTCTCTCTTTCTCTATTTTTTATATATATACGAGGTGTGGCAGAAAAGTAATGAGACTGATTTTGTATTTACCAAAGTTTTATTTTTTTCAAACATCAATGTTATCCTTCAAAGTAGTTCCCTTGGGCAGCTACACACCGATGGAGACGTTTTTCCCACTGTTGGTAGCAGTGCTGGAAGTCTTCAACGGTATGGTCTTCAGCATGTCCATTACACTCTTCTGGATGTTTTCTAAAGTCCCAAAATGACGTCCTTTGAGGACACTTTTCAGTTTAAGAAAAAGGAAAAAGTCACACGGACTGAGGTCAGGTGAATAAGGGGCTGGGGAACCACAGGAATGACTTCTGAGGTCAAAATTCTGTTATGGAGAGGGCAGTTTTTCGGCACCATTTTTGGCACAGACCTTTGCATGTGCAAATGTTCAGTCAAAATTTGATGAGCGTAAATCTGTTCAAATTTAATTGTTCACTCAACATTCTTAATGTTAAGCGGCGGTCTGATCTCACAAGAGTGTTCACACGTTCGATGTTTTCATTGGTTTTCGAAGTTGAAGTCCTCCTGAACGGTGTTCATCTTCAAGCGTGTTTTCTGCCTTCCAAAATGATTTGTGCCAGCGAAAAACTTGAGCTCGGGATAAAGAATGTTCCCCATAGGCCTGTTTTAACTTTTCAAAGCGTCACACTTGCCGTTTAATGGCACAACGTTGCTCCAAATTCAGCTGTTCCATTTTGCGTGGCACAACCAAAAATACAAGTTTGCTAATAGCAGTCACAAAAATCATGTAGTTAACGGAAGGAGTTGAAACTGCAGCTGAGCTATGGGAGGGACTGATACAGGCTCTATCAAGGACAACAGCGCATGCGTTAGATCGCTTGCAGTGTTGCCAGTCTCATTACTTTTCTGTCACACCTGCCTGTGTGTGTGTGTGTATAATATATATATATATATATATATATATATATATATATATATATATATATATAATCTCATTTACTTAGGAAGGCTTTTAACTTTTCAGTTTACCTCTCTGTCCAGGTGCTCTGGATAATTTGTGTGTCGTTCGGTTATTTTTTAGGTTTTTCTTTTGTATTGAATTTAGCATTTTACTCGATTTATTGTCCTTTGTTCTATTTAATGCTTTGTTATCTGTTTC
Organism: Polypterus senegalus; assembly: GCF_016835505.1. NCBI lineage: Eukaryota > Metazoa > Chordata > Cladistia > Polypteriformes > Polypteridae > Polypterus > Polypterus senegalus. Next base: position 2,360 of record NW_024378183.1, read on the forward strand.
ATTGTTCTAATCCAGAAAACATTTGTATCCAATCCTTCTATATAAAAGCAGGTCGGGTGTCCTTCTAGCACTCACGGAGTTTTACACACGCCCTGTCCATTTTGCAATGGACAATGGGATTTGTAGTTTCGTTTTTCCAGGTAAAAGATGATTTTCTACTCCAGACTGTGTGATATCATCATCATCATCATCTTTCTTACTATATAAAGCGGTCGGGATTGTCCTTCCGTCCGTGAGTGGAAAGCGTAGCGGTATTCCGCTTATCACAGACTTACTACTTGCAGCTTGCGGTACGAAGTGACATGATGTGAGCAGAGTTCTGGTGCTCCCATCGTTTCCCTTGCTTTTGTGCGATGCGCTGGAAAAATAGACAAAATGATGCCTCTGGAAATAATTAATGTTGATGGAGTACAAATGCCTCACCGGTAAGTAAATATCAGGGGTTCAAAAGGGCGACCTCAATATAGAAAAAAGTTTAAATTTCATCACAAAAATAACAGAAACTACAGTATTAAAGTAATACCACTCAAATTCAATATAACCAAATTAATGAGTTTGTATAAAATACCAAATTGATCTACATATTGAATTGCCTTAAGTGGTCAACTTAAAAGTCGGGTGAGCCTATTATTATATACCCTGCGTTTTTGATTTTTTTAAGACTCTGAGCGCCTTGAGCATGGGAAGGCACTATATAAATAAAACATTTTATTATCAATCTGTGTATGAATGCCTGTTCTAGTATCAGTTCTGAATGGCTGGAACGATTTTCATGAAACTTGGTACACCTGTTTCTCAATGGTCTGTACTGTAGAGTGAAATCAGCCCAGACCCATCCCATTCTGTAGGGTGATCATGTGTATGCATGTTATCATCCAGTTGACACTTGGAACGACCACCAGAGGGCGAACTGGAGGTGACTGCCAGCATTCTTTATGTTTGAGCGCCACCACCGCGCCACGTTGCTTTTCAAATTAAATAGAGTCCTATGTGTGCAAGTGTGTGTGTCTGTCCAGCCGGAAGTGAGGGCTCCAGCTCTGAGGATCACGCAGCGATGCCAGCACACCGGCAAAAGGAAACCTAAGAAAGACAGTCGCTTAGCTGCTAATGCACAAACGATGTGAGCACACTGGCAACATGAATCTTCATAGAGAGAATGCCCAGAGTAGTACTGAGGATTTCAATACTTTCTGGGCTTTTAACAGCACGGGCTTACGCATGTAGTACCGTATATAGTAGGCGACTGCCAGCATTCTTTATGTTTGAGCACCACCGCCAGCCTGTTGCTTTTCAAATTAAATACAGTTGGCTGGTTCCCAGTGTCAACTGGATGATAACATACATACAAGGCCATAAGACAAGGACATTAGTGAATCTTTATTGTTTGTTAATTTATTTTATTTTAAAGTTGTGTTTTTTTTTTTTTAAATTGTGTTTTTCACAAACAAAAAAACCAAAACACTATTTTCCTCCCAGGCAACGCTGGGTATTTCTATTTCAGCTAGTAGTTAATAAGAGAATAAAATCACATATTTGAACAGGAGATTACCATAGCATTCAGTCACAGAGTTATGTTACACTACCTTTGTCCCAGCAGCTATCTGAATATCTCCTTGTCAAAAGCTTCGCTTAGGAGGTGAAAATAAAAATAAAAACACAAGTCGTTAAACTTATACGAAATATGCTCAACAGTAAACAACCCTTTATGGCAGTGGTTTCCAAAACCAGGGTAAATTTTGTCTACTCGGAAGGGAAACTTGCTTGAAAAAGCTAAATTAGTTCTCAAAGACAACACAAGACTTGCTCTTTCAACAACAGCACCAAGAATATCCAAAATCATCAGTGAAAAGCAAGACCAAGCGCCTCACTGATGTGTGTGTGTGTGCTCATCGACTCGGTGGGTTTGTGGTGGGCAGAGCGCTTCTAGGATTTTGCTGCCCTAGGCCAAGTTGTAAATGGTGCCCCACCAGCCCCTTTGCTTTGAGACGAATCATCACTGCCTGACGTGTACAGCGAGGCCTGAGACAGTGAAGTATTTAGGACTTCAAATTCACAATCTGAGAACGTCGACTTTCCATTTACAAGACCGTCTCAGAAAAATGAGCTCAGAGTGCCATTTCAGAAAATAAAGTAGTAATCTGACTATAGTAGGAGTCTTTATTTATTGCTTTTAATGCTCCTCTAGAGAGAAAAAAAACGTTCAATTTATTGCTAAAACTGTAATTGGGAGTTCTATAGTTATCTCTTTTACTACCAAATAAACAAGTGCTTTTAGATGATGGTGGCAATTCTACATAGAATTCTTTCTTTAAACTAAGACATTACTGCAACATATGCATGTCATTTAAATTAATTGAAAACTTAGCATAATGACGACAACATTCAGTGAAATTAGGAATAGGCCTATAAAATGATTATCTTGAAATAGGAACCTTTACCCACAATTCCTATATACCGTATACTTGTGTATGCAAATTAAGCAATTTACCTATCCAAACTAAACGCACAACTGCTTTAGTGTGCCCAGAGCAAATCTCACAAATGGTGAGTGCAACAGAGGACGATATTAGCTAAGTTTTAACACAAGTTTTAATGTGTGGCAGAAAAGTAATGAGACTGATTTTTATTTATCAAAGTTTTTATTTTTTCCAAACATCGATGTTATCCCTTCAAAGTAGTTCCTTGGCAGCTACACACCGATGGAGACGTTGTTCCCACTGTTGGTAGCAGCGCTGGAAGTCTTCAACCGGTATGGTCTTCAGCATGTCCATTACACTCTTTTGGATGTTTTCTAAAGTCGAAATGCGTCCTTTGAGGACATTTTTCAGTTTAGGAAAAAGTCACACGGACTGAGGTCAGGTGAATAAGGGGGCTGGGGAACCACAGGAATGCATTTTCAGGTCAAAAATTCTGTTATGGAGGGGCAGTGTGACATGGGATGTTGTCATGATGGAGCATCCATTTGCCTACAATGTCTGGTCTCACGCGAATGACCCTTTTCTGAGCCTTTCAAGGACGTCCTTATAAAAACTTGGTTGACAGTTTGTCCTGGAGGAACAAATTCTTTGTGGGCGATTCCCTTTTGTCAAAAACAAATCAGCATTGATTTGATCTTCAATTTGCTCATTCGAGCTTTCTTTGGTCGAGGAGAGTTTGCAGTGTGCCCCTGACTTTGCCTCTTGGTCTCAGGATCGTATTAGAAATCCATGATTCATCACCTGTGATCACACGACTAAAGAAATCTTGCTCATTAGCGATTCTGTCAAGAAGATCAAGACACTTGTTTTTCGATTGTCCTTCTCAATTGTGAGGTTTTTCGGCACCATTTTGGCACAGACCTTTCGATGTGCAAATGTTCAGTCAAAATTTGATGAGCGGTAAAATCTGTTCAAATTTAGTTGTTCAGTCAACATTCTTAATGTTAAACGACGGTCTGATCTCACAAGAGCGTTCACCGTTCGATGTTTTCATTGGTTTCGAAATTGAAGGCTTCTCTGAGCGGTGTTCATCTTCAACGTGTTTTCTGCCTTCCAAAAATGATTTGTGCCAGCGAAAAACTTGAGCTCGGGATAAAGAATGTTCCCCATAGGCCTGTTTTAAACTTTTCAAACATCACACTTGCTGTTTAATGGCACAACGTTGCTCCAAATTCCCCTGTTCCATTTTGCGTGGCCACAACCAAACACACAACTTAGCAAAGCAGTCACAAAAATCACGTAGTTAACGGAAGGAGCTGAAACTTCGCACTGAGCTATGGGAGGGACTGATACACGGGCTCTATCAAGGACAACAGTGCAGCATTGCCAGATCGCTTGCAGTGTTGCCAGTCTCATTACTTTTCTGCCACACCTGCTCGTCCGTTTGGGAGACTCTCGTAGGTTGGATTAAATCAGCTTTTAGCAATTCACTCAAGAGCTACAGTCCTGTTGCCGTTTGGATCATTTAATTTTATTTCACCATCTCGGTCTCTTCTATGCTAGAGTTTGGGGATTATTATTATTGGCATCATCATTGCTGCTGTTCGTGTTATTGGTGGACTGTGTAGGTCACTGGTGTCGAACTCCGGGCCTGGAGGGCTGCAGTGGTACAGGTTTTCATTCTAACCCTTTTCCTAATCAGTGACCAGTTTTCACTGCTAATTAACTTTTCCCTTCATTTTAATAGCCCTGTTAGAAGAGTTCAGCCCTCTGAATTGATTTCTTTCTTCATTAAATGACAGCCATATAGAAATGAGACGTGAAACGAGCCAACAGATGACCAGCTAAACTGGGATTTCAAACTCCAACCAATCCCTTAATAAAAAGCCGATTCTTGTTGTTAATTGAACTCATTATTTAAATTCCTCTCATCCTGCCACAGCAGACTGTGGATTTTCTGGGGTTTTTTTCCCCCTAAGAACACCATCTGATGACGTAAGAGGTCAACCTTGCAGAGACCATCACATTTCTTAATTTGCAGAGATTGTGTGATGGTCATAGGTGAGCTGGACATGTGGCAGCTTGTTTTGTCTCATTATTGCTTGGCTGCTAATTAAGGAAGAAGAGACAACTAAGCGGCCCGAGTCAAGTTAATTAAAATAAGACAAAAAAGTTAATTAGCAGCAAAACCAGGGCACTAATGAAGAAGATGGTTAGAATGAAAACCCTGCAGCCACTGCGGCCCGGCGTTTGACACCCGTTAAGACAAAAAAACAACATTTAATCTCGTGAAGACTGTTTTACCTTCGAGGAGACTGGCAAGCTCCATCTGCATCCCAGGAGTCACTGGGGTCATAGAAAAGTTGATCTCCGCTTCCTCGTACACTCCCTTTATAAATCAAACAAAACAAAATACATTCAAAAACAAAAAAAATCACACTTTTTTGCAATTTAAGAAAAATTCCCCACCCACTGCCCTTTTCCCAAATTATACTGCGTAACAAAACCAATCATTAGAAACCGATAACGTGACACATTTGACAGCCCACACGTGAAGTAAAAATTGACACCTTGACTGCCACAGTGACAAGAGGTTAATCTGTTCTGGATGCCATTGTAAAATTAGCGTGTTATTTTAATATTTCAATAAATCCATTTTTTACTGAGCAAGTCTCAATTTTTGTAATAGAAAAAACACCAAGTTAACTTGTAGTTGGCACATGAAAAAAATTATTGTGGTTGATATTCCCAGTGTTAACAATTACAGCTCTCATTTAAACTGCATATTAGAACAATCTGGACAAGAACAGGCCATTCAGCCCACAAGTCCTACCCACTTCATTCTTCTAACATCAGTCCTCTGCACTAATGCTTCCAAAGATTTGGGAATAGAGAAGTCTAAGGAGTACCATTCTGTATTTAATAAAGTGGTTTATAAATAAGTTAGTGAGGTTAAATTTAACAAATCTGCTTATTTAAGCAGTGCAGTGGGAGGCCACCACATACTCCAATACCATCAGATTGTAAGGTAAGAACCAATCCATAAATCATTGCTGGCCTTACCACTGTCTTAACAGCCTGACCTTTAACCTTCACCTTACTATTCCGTTCACACAATACTCCCGATACCTTCTTTCAATTGTTCCATCCACATAGCTGTCTACCGGTTATCTCTGCATTTAGTTTTCCATCTTGGATTACCACTGATCCTAGATATTTAAACCTCTCCACGCTTATCAGTAGCACTCCCTGCAGGCTAACTTCTCAGTCCTATTCATCATTAAACCTCATACATTCTGTCTTCTTCCCATTTACCTTCAACTCTCAATCCCCAAAACCAATTCTCCATTCTTCCAACTTCCTCTTTTCTAGTGCTATACAACAAACTGTCATCAGCACAAAGCAGCACCAAGGGGACTGGTCTATAATCCCACAACTCAACACACCCATCACCAGATCAAAGACCTGGTCTGGAGATGACCTCCTCTAACTGAGATGTTGTCTATCACCGTAACACTGCTTTTAACCCGAGTCCTCACTCCCTCATACATATTTAGACAATCCTATCACACTTCTCTGGGGCTCCTTTCTCTCTCATGTCCCTCTAGACCCCTTGCGTGGCCCCCTCCTTAAGCCTTCTCCATATTAACAAACATCTTATGTTTTTTTTTTCTTTTCAATTTTTCTCTATGAGCTATCTCAATGCAAAGACTGCATCAGGTGTTCCATCACCCTGGTATTAAGCCAAACTACCTATGGTGGTCTTCCCCAAGTCTTCTCTCCATAACCCTTTTCCAAATTTTAATTGGATGCAATATCTGCTTTACTCCTCTATACTGTATTGCCCTTCTCCTTATAAATGGGTACAATCTTACTACTCCTCCACTAATCTGGTGTTCTCTTTTGTTTATAGATAATCTGCATTAGATCTCAACACCTCTTTCTCATCTTCTAAACTCTTTCACAATTCTGTTGGTAGTCCATCCAATCCTGTTGTCTTTCCATTTTTCAATCTTTTCAAGGCCTCCTTTACTTTATCCTTATAATCTCAAATGAAGGGTGACTACCAAGAATAACCCCCAACTACCACCCTTGGATTTTCTTCATTCAACAGCTCTCTTAAGTACTGCTTCCATCTATTCTTGATCTTTTAAAGCTCATTTAAGACCATACCTTACTCAGCATTGATCTGCCTTACCTGACTAAAATCTATCACTATTCTATAAATCATGGTGTCTCTCTCCCTTCTTCTGTCTCCAGTTTATCATACACATCCTCCAAAGCTTGTGCCTTAGCTCTTCCATCTTTGCTTCCTTGTTTGTATGGCTATACATTTCTATATTTACCTCCTCCTCGGATTGGTGCCATATCGTCTTTGTCTCCTTTGTAGCCTTTATCACATCCTGCACCCGTTTGTTCCACCACCATGTGTCTTTGTCCGCAGGTGGACTTCTCCCTGTTGTCCTACCCAACACCTCTTCACCTACTATTAATTAAAACTTTGCTATTCTTCTACACTCTCAGGTGACTGCACTTCATTTCAGATGTTCTCCCTACACCGGTTTCTAATTCCTTCCTCTTTTAATCTCTACCACTTTATCCTTGGTGTTGCTTGCTCTGGTTTTCATTCTCCTGCAGATTATGATACCCCAGGCCATCACCACCATCTTTATAAAATAAATACTGGACTAAAACACTGTACAGTATATAGCCAGTGAACATAAATCTTGAAAACCTATGCCAGCTCTCTTGGATCAGACATGACGAAGTGTATCTAGAATGATAACCCATCACCAAAACACGCACATGGAGCGAAAAAAAAAATAAATACCTGATATAATTCCCGCATAGAAATCAGCTTGAATTCAAATTTCTCCAGGTTCCAAATTGTGAAGATCCTCAATTTAGTGTTGGTCACCTTGATGTACAGAGAAGGAAGCCCGTCGTTTAGGCAAGGAGATTCATACCTGTGAAGAGAATTGGTATTTCAAAATGACAACAATATGGCATCTAATCACCGCCCAAGCAGCCAAGAAAACCCAAATAACTGCTGGTTTGGAGGATTAAGACAAAAGACCTGTTAAAAAAGAATGAATGGATCATTATGCTAAAGTCGCTGGGTTGGACAGTAGAGTAGTCTAAGCTGTTACTTTGCAATTCCAAGCAACTTCATTAATATCCTTGGGCCTCATTTATAAAAGTTTGAGTGGGTTGAAATGGCCAAAAAGGAAATATACACCTTGAACTCTACTCTGAAACTGACATATTTATCATATTGTCTAACCCACTTAATCCTGAACAGGGTCACGGTGGTCTACTGGAGCCCATCCCAGCTAGCAGCAAACACAAAGGCGGAGCAACACAACCCAACCACACACTAGGGCCAATTTAGTATCGCCAATCCCTAACTGCCATGGCTTTGGGTTGTATGAGGAAACCATTGCAGACACAGGCATAACATGTAAATTCCTCACAGGGAGGTCTTGGAGCACTGTGGTTTCTACCGTGCTACATGCCACACATCCATTTGAGTATGTAATCACCCC
>NW_024378184.1:0-29073 GCF_016835505.1 Polypterus senegalus
AAAATCAATCATTTACTCCTAGGAAAAGGCTTACCTTTAGAATACACTGTATCCAAAGTATTACTGCCTCTATGGCAAAGGCTTACTTTTTACACAAAGACAAAATGCTTCAGATCAGCACAGCCACCCCACATCCCTCCACCCACTCCCATCCCTCTCCCTTCATCTCTCCCTGATCAAATATTTTTTGTTTGCTAAAAAGGGGGGAATGTGGAAGACGAATGTTCTCTTCATTCCCTTGTACTAATTCATGTCTGAGAAGTAACTTACTTGAGAACCAAGTAACAGCATGCTTTGTTTTAGCAAACAGAAAAATGTTTGTACAAGGACTCAGTCTGAGCATTCCACACATGAGTCTGCCTTATCAGTTTTCCCTTAGCTTACATCTGAAGCAGCATAACAAAAGGAGCCAAGAAATCAAGTTTTACAAAGGGACATTAAAAGGGGCTCAAGGTTTGTGTATAATAAATATGTTGACTGTTGCATTTTATAATGATATTAAATCACGCATTCTAGGGGTATAAAACTGGACTCCACACAACAGCAGGGTTCAGAAGAGCCTTGAGCTTTGTCATGTATATTTGATTGTCTGCTTTTCTGAAACTCTTCTCACACGTGACTCTGAAAGTAAAGCTGCTTTATAACTGCACCTGCTGTCAGGTCTGAGTTTTCGTCCACAGTGTATATTTTTTCAGTATGTTAGATTTATTTCTGATGCTAAGACATCCAGCAGCCCTTGCATTATTCTTTCAGAGGTGTAATGTTCATTTTACCAACATTAAGACTTTTGAGTGGTAAGTGAGAGCCTGTTGGATATTCAATTCACATTTGCACTACGGCTGCGCATTCTGACATTTCCACTTTAATCTCGACATTTCTACATTATTCTCTCTGTTTATCTCGAGATTAAATTACTGACATGTACTTTTATTCTTCGTAGTTTGTCATTAAAGTAGAACATCATAAAACTAAACTTCATCTTAAAATGAATGTAATTTATTAGAATTTTCTCAAACCCGTCCATAAATTATGTAGCAACATGTCGACTTTATTCTCGTCATAGCGTCAAGATTAAGGTAGAAATGTGAATAAAGTCAACATCTCAACTTTATTCTCGACATATAGTTTTTTTTCTTCACCGTGGCCCTAATACGCTTACGTACAAAACCCTCAACAATTCAGTGACAAAACTTTTGCTCAGGACACAGTGTGTGCTGCAAGGGTTTCTGCACTTTTTGCAATATGGGCGCAGGTCCAAATATGACCAAATATAAGAACAGCAGATGGGGTCACTTTAAACAGGAACCACAGTGCAGTGCTACAAGGATTTTGCACACTGAACACACCTAATGCTTAAACAACTGTATGTGTATATATTGGTTTGCTATGTACTTTACAAGAAGAGAGCTGCTTGCAGCTCAGCACCTATACAGACTGCGCTGCGCTGAAAACAGAGAAATTACTTCCTGAAGCCTTTTTCTGATATCTGACAGGCTGTTTTAATAGACTTTTTATTTTATCAGACCTCCTCTTGCCCGTCCACCTCTACATCCTCTTTGCTTGTAAACTGTGCCGCCCGCTATTAGCATGTACATCCCCTCTTACGCCCTCCTCTCCCATACTCCTTGCAACTGTATTAAGCTGCTACACCCCTGCTATTACCATGTACAGCCGCTCTGAAACCCCAGCTCCCTATAGTCTTTGCTTGTGAACTCTGCTCTGCCTCGACATCCATTATAGCGTTTTGCAGTATTTGCCCACCCGCCCGTTTGTCCCTTGCCATCTCTGCAGATCATTAGATCTGCCTGTGCCTTCAGATCCTGCGGCTGTCATCTCACAATGTCATGAGATGACAGCCGGCAGCCTAACTAATTCAGCCCGGCTAAAGACTCTAGGGAGAACACTGCATTATAATTAACTTACCTATTGCAATGTGCAGGCAATGTCCGAAGCATGAAAGTCTGGTCCAGTTGTTGAGTCGCGACGGCTTTCACAATGTTGGCCCTGTTGTGGTTGTCACACACGTTGTTTTTCCTCCTGAAGATTCCACGAGCTGAGGAACTCTTTTAAGCCTTTGGCTAAATTTTCCCCTGTATGGTCCTCGGGAGGGAAAAACTTGTTTCAAGGCACTTGTTTTGTAGCTTCAGTCTTTGTCCCGTATTATGCTAGCAGGAGCTCATGTAGGGTCTGATGTTGACTTGACTACATGTCCGTGGTGGACGCAAAAATTCCACGAAGATAATGCATTTGATACCTTGTAGGTCCTCTTCATATAAAGCAGGAAGGTGACTTTGAAGTATTTCTTGGTGGGCAGCTTGTAGCGTGGATCAAACTTTTAAGCATCTTTGTGAAACCTTCTCTTTCCACACTCTGAATGGCATCATATCCCTGGCTAAAAATGCATCACTGCATTAATTGGTTCCCCAGCGTTTGCTACTTTTGTCATAAAGTGCAGCTATTTAAAAGCTCTGCGATTGTTTGTTGAGTAAGCTTCTTTGGTCTCACCACCCGCTAGTTGAAGCGGCGCCTCTTCACGTCTTTAACAGCTTTGTTGTACTCCAACAAGTGCTTCTGCTTCAAATGATGAAATAGGTTTATGGTGTTTCCTTCCTTCGTCATGACGGCCCTTGCATGTTCTACTGTACAAAAATTGTGCTTAGTTGGGTATCTGACGGGGAAAAGTAAACCAGTTCCACACCACTGAAGTTGCACCATTTTACAAACCAATTCCTGGTTCATCTGTTTCATTCAACGATCTGCTTTGCCTTCTCCTCTCCGTGCTCGCCATGCTTTTCCGTCCATGTCGTATGAAAACAGGCACTGCGCATGCGCATTTTGCCCTATATTCTATCGCGATATTTCATTTTCTTATCATTGTCTAACATTGTAACGGTATTACCGTGAAAGGTATAATATGGCCCAGCCCTAATACGCCCTAATAACTGGGTCCACCTGTAATGCTCCAAAAGTGATTGACCGGTGAGTGTTAACAACCTGGAAAATGACCTGTTAGTGATTCTGGTATTTACAAAATGCCCCAGACAATCAAAAAGAGCTTTGTTTGAGTTGGCATTTCTATAGAATTTAGTCATCTAATGCAATTTTATGTTTGAAAATGTATTCGCTAAGATTGATTCATGGGTTATTACAGGATGATCCAGATCGTCATTTATTTATCACTAGCAAAATACCACCTTCAGCGGTGAAGTATCCTTAAAATTTTATTAAGAAGAAAAATTAAACCTTTTAAACTGAGGAAAATATACCAATAATTATTTGTTAAGGATCTCTTTGTATACCATATTGTGAGTTCGGCCCTCCGGTTGTAATATGACCAAGCTGTCGCTGAGCTTACTCTTGAGCAAGCAACGTACAGTTGGCCATGTGAACAGTGATCTTGTTTCAAATCTCACAGCTTGGATTCGCTGTCATAATTAGTTTGAGTTTCATGGTTTGTTTCAATTATGACAGTATTTGTAGGACTTGTGTTGAAGAGACATTCGGCATCTGTCAAGCATTGTAAAGTATACAACGGTTTCATCGATAATTACAAATCCAGCCTTTGAGAGTTTAAATATTCATAAACATCAAAGTGTCTACTACTGAAATCGTCACCTGTCAATCTGAGATGTTTAAGAGGCATTGGCGGTTTGGCGGTTGTCCAAAGGTGTAAAATATTTGGCCATTTAGTACACTTGAAGCGACAACCGAACAATTCAGCGGCAGCCATCAACTCACATGCAGATGCTTAGGTGAAGGGGCTTAAGCATTTCACTCTTCTAGTGCTCCTGTGTAGAATAATTATCTCCTGTACCGTCATCAGTCCACACCTTGAACCTGTCCCAGTCATTCAACACATAAGACACAATATTCCTCCGGATATCAAGAGTGAGTCTGATATGGCCGAGAATTATGTAACAAATAGAATGGAAAAGGTAGGTGTCATCTCCGGCATGGAAGCCACTTCGGTAAGTGACAGTTCTCTGACCGATGGTGATCACCTTGATAGACATGTTAATGGGGGTATGGTTGAAATGCTAAAAGGAAATGGTACCTGAACAATGTAAAGTAAGTCTAAAATACCTACACAATAACTATAATCATAATAAATGAACAATAAAACAGTGAGAAGCCGTGGATTAAATAAAAAGGCTGTAGTTATCAGCAGAGGGCGTGAATCCATTGCGAAGCAAGGGAAGGGAATGTAGAGACTGGAGCGACGGACAGCCTTATATAGGCAGGCGAGCCAACAACGTTGAGGCGTTGGGATGGGGGACCAACGCCACCTTACGATAACCAGGCTGCAGGCTATGGACGTATATTGTCTATGCAGTAAGTAGGATTCAGTTAGCTTGGGAACCCGCGTACCAAATTTCTTGAAGATGGGCCATAAGTAACAAAGACCGTTGAAAAGTTCAATATGGCAGCCGACAGGTGGCATCATACCCAAATAAGTACCAAATTTCAGCCTCTACCTACACGGAAATGGAGAATTAGTGACGTTGGAAAGTTTAACATGGCGGCTGACAGTGGCATCATACCGCAAATAAGAATGACATTGGTTTTGGTTAGCGAGGGAAGCCGCCTACCAAATTTCGTGAAGATGGGGCCGAATAAGAAAGTTCACATGGGCTGTTGCCGTATGACGCTGAATTTCAAAGAAACCTGCTTAACTTGTTAAGTGACTGTAGGAATAAGCCTGAAATTTCAGCCTTCTGCAGCGGGAAGTTGGAGATGGACAGGAAACCTTAATATGGCGGCCCCGGACAAGTTGGCATCATACCCCCCCTGAAAAGTGCATTACTTTATTTTGGATTAAGCTTGAACCGCTCAAATTTCTTGAAGAGGGCATAAATAAGAAAAAGTTCAAATGGTAGGCCCGTTGTGGACACCTATGACCATTTGGCTACGAAATTGGAAATTTGAAACCTGTTAATTTAAAGGGGTAAGCGGGTAAGAAATGAATCAAATTTTTTTCAGCCCCTACCAAATTGGAAATGGCATTGAAGAAAGTTCAATATGGTGGCAACAGTGGCCGTATACCTACAAATTTTTAATACAACCTTCTTTTGGGTAGGGCAAGGAAGACCTCCCAAATTCAAAAATTCAGCCTCTACCTCCCAGGAAGTTGGAGGTGAGCTTGGAAAGTTCAATATGGCGCCCGACAGTGGCACCCATACCATGAAATAAGATACGTCATCGTTTGGTTTAGCAGGAAGCCCTACCAAATTGTGAAGGGGGCATAAATAAGAAAGTTCAACATGGGACGTTGTCGCCCATTATGACCATTATGCCCGGGGCGTGTAGAATGTCGGAAATGAAACCTGCTTAACTTTTGTAAGTAAGCTGAAGGGAATAACCTGCTAAATTTCAGCCTTCTACCTACAGGGAAGTTGGAGAATTAGTGATGAGTGTGAGTGAGTGAGTGAGTGAGTGGTGGTGAGTGAGTGAGTGAGTGAGTGGTGAGGCTTTGCCTTTATTAGTATAGATTAAAGTGCTAATCATTTGTCAGAGGAGTTGTCCTTGGTTTTTGGTATTTTAATTAAACAAATAAAGTAGCACTTATGTGGGGTGCAGATGTGTGTATGGTAGCAGCAGAGTGATATTGGGTGTGAATGGGTGATTGGCTAAGCAAATTTTCCCAAATGCAGCTGCACACGGTTCATTGATTTTTCTCATTGCACCCAGGGTCCATAAATTTCCACCACCACACGGTTTTATGTATAAAGTAGTCTTTGGCAGAGAAGGGAGGACTGGAACTGAAAGGGAAATAAGTAAAATGGAAGACAGGTGGTGGAATGGAATAGCCCTGAAAGGATTGTACATGCATGTATTTGGGTTAAGATAGCTCACTGCTTAGCAATAGTGCGCAGGGACGACAAGGTGCTGAAAGTGGTCCAGTGAGAGAAGGGAACAGGGTTAGTGGGGCTTCTCACGTGCCTATGGGGAAAAAGTGGGGCCAAAACCAGTAAAAGTTGACTGTGCCTGTAGAGGACATCTCATGCAGAAGCGAAGAGATGTCAGAATAGAAAGGTTGAATTTGAGGTGGACTATCTGGGTAGGTTTCATGGAATGTCTTGTCTCTTCTGCATGATGATCATCTTCCTATGCTGTGGAGGAGCTTATAAATTCCTCATTTCAGTGCCCGGGAGCAGAAGTGCAAGACCTGGGATGGTCCAGATCTCTGTGGGTTCATCTTTTATTGGTCTGGTCACTCTGATAACTGTCTACTTAAGAGTATCCTTCTAATGATATTGATGTCACTCCTTTCAAAGAATGTGTTATAAGACTAAGATTAAGGACTCCTTGGTGCCTTGTATTTTCTCAGTGTATGCTCTAACCACGATAGGCGATATCTTGGTGAGGAGAACTTTTTTTTCACTTTTTTTGACGAGGTGACCTCCCTGGTCATGGGTGACTTCAATGCGATCTCGCACTTATCAGTCACTGGGTCTAACCACTGTTGTAAAGTGGCTACATGTTCCTTGATTTTGCAAAGGTCACAGAGTATGGATTGCTGGATCCTGGTTCCAATTTTAAGCTGCATTGTTGGACTTGGTACTCCAATACTGGTGGGGTTTGGGAAGGAGGTAAAGCATCCTCTTGGGCAGATACTGAAGGTTTACAAAACTACAGGGTCTACGAAGTGCCCAGTTTCTGAATGCTAACCACAGACTTCTTGTTGCTACTCAAAATCAAGCTTAGGTCATGGGCTACTCCCCACTAAGAAAATACCTGATGAGGTTCTAAGATCAGGCTGTTTCAAATTTAGTTTCCAGGCATTTTTAAAAAGGAACTTACAGACTTGGGTGAGACTACTGATCCTAATTGATGTGACAAGATCCTGAAGGTTTGTTAGGGTTGTGTTGGTGTTACCAGCTACCTACATCTGTTACTCACATACTTTTCTTAAATTTGTCCCTGTATTTGTTTCTGTATAGTATTCTACAGTATTCTTTAGGTTTGAAATGACTGTTGTGGTTTGGCAACTGGGCATTTTGATTAAACAATTGTACTTTTTGAAAATTCTTTCAGAGAGTCTGACTCTGGGAAATATTGACAAACATCAATCAGTTTGTGCCTTTGTTCAACTTGACAAAAAAAAAAGTTGGACCCTGCTCTACTCAAATGTTTGATGCCTTTAAGTGTGTACTACTGGATCCTTTGGGCAAATCGACCACAACGATTCATCATATACCCCGATGGCAACCTGTTTCCACCACAATAGTGAGGAAGTAGAGCCTGGAGGCTGAAATCGCTGTGATTGGCTGCTTTCAAAGAACAGACTGGAGAAAAAGATGTGTGACCACACAAGGACAATACCAGGGCATAGTCAGTGCATCACAGACTATATCAACTTTTTGTCATTACTGTGTAACCTTTAAGACAATAAGTCCTTTCCCAAAACAACAGGCTAAGGGGGAATACTAAGGAGCCCAAAAGTCTTCAATGAGAAAAGAAAGCATTTGAATTAAAAAAGAGCCTGAAAGTTGCACAGTGAAATCCAAAAAAAAAAGCTGGGGAGAAAGGAAGATTACAAAGCATAATAAAAAAAACTCACCAAAATAACATGAAGGAAGTCTGCAATGGATTGGTATAATTAGTGGACTTAATCAATCCAGAGCTCAGGTGCTATAAGATGATGTGGACAGAGCTAATGCCTTGAGCCAATTTTTTTATGGATTTTCCCCCCTTCTGTCACCCTTTTTAATGACCACTCTACCATCACTACTACATGGAACTCCTACCACATCACTGGTATAGCCAATGACAAATTTACCCTCTGACCATCAGCATGGGCTTTCCCAAAAAGACCAAGTAAGGGAGAGCCGAGGCGACACACAGGAACATCTGCAGGACCAAATGGAGGGAGTTAAGAAGTTGTTAAGGCCTGTGGTGCATTGGGGATTCTAAATTGTCCCTAGTGTGTGCCATGTGTTTGTGCCCTGTGGTGGGCTGGCCCTGCCTGGGTTTGTTTCTGCCTTACCCTGTGCTGGCTGGGGTTGTTCCGCAGATTCTGACCCTGTAGTTAGGATCAGCCGGGATGGATGGATGGATGGATATAAAAAGGGATTATAACAAAAAACTGTTGGGAGGGGAAAAACCTGTAGAACCCATGCTGGGGTATAAGGGCTATGATGGACATAGCAAAGGGGGGTGAGTAGGTAGGCAAATATTCTGTAAAACGTTCATTACCTTTTCACATATATAGGGGGTTTTAGCGGTGGTGAATAGACAGGTGAAAATTCTTGGGGTGTGCAAGGGGGGGGGCAAAGGGGCTCCCAAAGAGTTAAAAAAAAAAGAGTTGAAAATGAAAGTCAGTTTTCTGTGAACATTGAATAATCAAGATGGGCCATTAATAAAGCGAGATAACCTCCTTGGACTTGTACTCCACAAATCATGCTATATAGCCCCCGTTTATTCTTAATGTTCAAGTCATAGGTTTGAGTCCCTTTGACTCTAAATCCCCCTAAGTGAACCCCGATAATCGACCTCATTTTGTATTTTAAAAGTTTTCTTCCTATTGAATACTTTCATTTTTACGAAAATTTTCCTCTCTCAAATCTGCCAATTATCTTTTTAAATTTTTTCTGTAATGATGTAAAAGATTTTTATCACCCCACCCATCAACATCTCAAAACAACCAACTTTCTTTTATTTCAAAATTCAAATTTTAATATTAAAAAAAAAGCAACCCCCCCTGACCCCGTGGAAAACCCCTTCATTAAATCAAATCGTGAAATTTTTTCGCACCATCATCAAATCTCCCCAAATTTTAAAAAATCACCTTTAACTCCCACTTTTTTTGGTTTTATGCCCAACCCCTCATGGCTTTTTCAAATTTTTACAGTAAATAAATCTACCCCCCACTTTTCACTATCCCCTTTTGTGCTTAAAATTAAAATAAAACACAACCTTCCTCTTTGAACCCCTTCTGGTGTTTTAAAAATTTTCCTTTTTTCCAAATTTTTAAAAAACCCTTTTTTTTCCCGTAATGCATGTTAAGTTTACTGGCCTATAATTTTGGTCTGCCCCGACACCCTCTAACCATACATACATTGGGGTGTTTTTTCCATTTTTTATCCGGAATCTCCAGTGGGGGAACTTCCAAAAAATGTGTCAAAGGTATATTATCCTTTCCCCATAACACCCAAAATTCCCAAGCCTTGAAAAAACTCTAATCCTGGCCCCCCTTAAATTTTGCACCTCTCCCTCCCGCGCTTTGGGTGTGTGTGCACAACGGGAAAAAACATTATCCCATCCCCCCCTGCTGTGAAAAGGGAAAAAGCCCCCGCTCAAACCTTGTTTATCCAGCGGTCCTAGCTGTATAAGGTATATAATATATTTTTATTTTGGACCGGATTTCATGTTTGGGGTCCAAAATCATGGTTTTAAATACAGGAAATAAAAAAGACACAACCAAAAAAAAAATTTTTTGGGTCATAACAGGGGTTTGCTGCTTCTTCAACACATTTACAAAACAAAGCACTGAATGGAGGGAAAGGGTTTAAAGGGGGTTGGATTACTTTTTTCGTAGGCCCGGGGAAATTTTGGGGAACTCGGGGGAAATATTATATGGCCCCTTTTTTTTTGATTTCAGGTATTTAATTCTCAGTATCTCCTTGAATCCCCCTTCCAGGGTTTTCCATTGCTCATTTTAAGACCTCAAAAAATGTAAGTTTAGGGGATCCACTATTTCATTGTCTTATCAATTTTTTTTACATTTCGATGCATTCATCCTCCTTTATTTTTTCTTTTACTACTAAATACTGAAAATTTTGGGGGCTTGTTTTTCCTTCTCTTATATTCCTTTCCAACTGTCTTTTACCTCCCCGATATTTTTTAAAGTTTGCTCCCTTTTTTCTTATTTTAAAATTTAAATTTTCAATCATTGTCTTTATTTTTAAAAAAGTTTTCCCCTTGAAAGGGTTTTTTTAAAAACTTTTTTAAATTGGGTTTTCTTTCTTTAATTCAAATTTAAATATTATCTTTCCCGCATTAAAATAAAACATTTTAACTGTTCCCCTACTCCTGACTTTCCCACTTAAAAAACTTTCCCCGTGTATCCTCCCTTGGGCTTTATTGGTCAAAATTTCCCAATTTTAAATTAACAATTTTATCTTTATTACCTTTCAAAATCTGAGAATTGTATTATGGGGTTTTCCCCTAATACCTTAAAAAAATTTTCCAAAACGGACGGCAGACCAAAAAACTGAACATACCTTTTTGTGGCAAGTCCCATTACAAAAAGGGGCTGAAAAAATCCTCCCCAGTAACAAAAACCGCCCCATATTTCAGAATTTTTGCCTTCCTTGGGCGGAATTTTAACCTAGTTTTTTTTTCCCGGGGGGCCTGGGTTTGTTCAACCCTTTCCTTTTTTAATATCAAAAAAAAAAATCTGGGGGAATTAAAACATCGGGTGACAAACCTTCGGTCCCCTTTGGTGGTCTCCCCATCGGGGAAAAAGGTAGGACCCCCCATCCTTTGAGCCCTTTTAAGTTATTTTTAGTCAGTTGTTTCCCAAAATTTCAAAAATGGACAAGTATTGCATTCTTTTTGCCCTCTGCAGAGTTGGTGTCTGGGGGTAGGGGGCCGTGGCCCCAAAAGGGGCTGCTGCCACATCCGGGGCCGCTGGGGCCCCCTATAGTGCCCCCCTCTTTAATTTAGAATAATTAAAAAACAAATTTTGCCTTTTTGCATGATGATACATCCGCGTTTCAGAAAGGGAATTTTTTTAAGTTGCCCCAGTGGGGCACCCTGTATTAGCATAGTGGACAATCCCCTTCTTTCCCCAAATTCTTTCGATTATTACAAAATACTAAATCTAGAAAGCTTACTGTGGTGCTTAACTTAATGTGCTAATAAACAGTCACGATTACTCTAAAACTTGTTAATGTTCAATCTGCAAGGATTATCAGATTATTTGATGATCATAGATCCCATATTAATATCAATGTAACGTAGCCTTCTTAACTATTACTAACAAATGTGTATAAAATTCATGTCTAATAGGTGTACTCTCGTTTACAAAATAAGACCTCTTTCCCTAATATTTTCCATGAGCTCAACTGTCACTAAGATAGAACTCTCATGCCCAATCTGTAAAGACAAATTTAAATTCCTATGATATAATACTAACCACTCCATTTCTGTTCTGTCTATCATTCCTAAAATGTATTCCTCTTATATTACCTCATCTATCCTCTATATTTTTATTAACTAGGAATCCACTATTGCTATATATATATGTCTACATCAGCTCCAACTCATTACACTTATTTTCAATAATACTAACATTAAAGAAGCTGACCTTTTAACATTTTTCATTCTAATTTAAATTTGGCTAGATTCATTCTAGCATTTGATTTCTACACCATTGTCCTTATGCATAGATCTAACCAGACCTGTTCTAAACCCTGACTTCCCACTCATTTCATTAGTTCAAACAATCCTCAGACTAGCTCCACTCATAGCCTCCCAATACATTTGGTGCTCTCCAGTTCAGATGAAGCGTCAAGCAGAACATTCCCAAAAAGTCCCAATCCCTAAAATACCCCTTTTTCCCTACCAAGATTTGAGCCACGCTTAAGCTTTCCCAATATCCTAAGTTTACCTGGACTGGCGTGTGCACAGAGCAGAACATCAGAAATTACCTTGTCGCTACATCTGGGCCGTTAGAACTGTTCAATCTGCCCTTGTGCCTGATCAGCATCTTAACGCTGGCTTCCCCGCACTCTGAGCCTCCCTTTTTTGCTTTGAAGTCAGCAGTGACCTTATTTTGTCTTAAAGCTGAATCACTTTCTGACTTTATTTGCTTACAAATGCGATATTTAGTTCTACTGCCTTCTATTTACATCCTCAATGCTAGTCCAGATACAAATAACAAGACAAACATACAAGTACAAGTTAAGTAACTTTCCAAGTACACCTTAACCACCTAGCTACTTTGTAATGCAGGCAAAAAAAATCTTTAAAATTCCTACACAGTTCCTTAGTAGCACAAAATTCAGTTTTAGATCAAGCCAATTCTTTTAATTTAACTTTCACACCAAGAAAACACTTGTTTGAAAGTCTCAGAGCTCTAAGCAGTTTGCAAAGTTCACAACCAGCATCCCCAAGCCTCAAGCATAAGCCAACGTGGAAGCAAAAGATATGTGGATGTATGGAGTGGTTGTAAGGAATATTTTGAACTATCAGTTCAAATAAACAAACACAAAAAACATGTTGCATTTGAGGTCTCAAGTTCATGTTAGTAAAGCATGGAAAATAATTTATTGAAGCGTAGTGTGGGATGGCTGCACACAAAGTTTTGGAAGAAGAACAGAGATATAAGGTTTGATAGAAAGGAGACAAATATACAAAAACATAAAAGTGAAAGCTTTAAGCAATAGAAATAGAAGAAATGAGAGGGGGATATTTGATTGAAGAGGATTGGCTAGAAATTAGACAGTAAAAAACTTTAAGAAATGCTGATTAACTACAGTCATCAATCGGTTTAGAACAACATAAAAAGAAATGGTTAAATGAACTAGAAATAAGCATCTCAGTAAGTAATTTGGACAATTTGATTAGTTGACAAAAAGAACTGATTTTACACAGCGGCTGTGACTGACTACAATGAAAAAATTAGTAGCAAAATCCGGGCAAATAAAAGAACCTCATAAGATTTCCCAAAAGGCGGGCCAACTATGCAGGGAATGAAATTAATCAATTTGGGTTTGAACCCTTTTATCTGGACACCCAATTAAAACAGATAGGAAACTCACACAGTTGGGAAAAAGGAGGACCTTTTCAGCTTGGTGGGGCAATGGGGTCAAAAAAATTATAAAGTGAATGAAAAGAAAAACAGGGGGAAAGAGAATAAGGTTTGAAATTGGGGGGGAGGAAAGGAAAGTGTTTAAAGAAGGTCAATTAAATCAAAAAACACTTAAGGTAATACAGAAATGTTTGTTTATGTGTGGTTTTATATATATATATATATATATATATATATTTTATATAATTTTATATATATATATATATAATATACAAAGTATATATAGAAAATATATCTTTGGGTAGGGCGCCCCGAGGTGAAAACCAGGGGGTGGGGAATATCACCTGCAGTACCTTCCCCGGAACATGAGAGGGGGAGCCCCTCTTTGGGTTTGCCAGGGAACCCGGTTTAAAACTAACCCCCGTGGGATCCGGCCCCACTAGGGGGGTCTGACAGCTCGGTGCCCTTGGGATGCAGCCTTCTGCCACACCCGGAAATGCCAGAAGGCTATTTCCCGCAGCACTTCCACCACACCTGGAAGCCCAGATGATCAGGGGCACCTGCAACGTGGAGCGGGGAAAGGGGAAAAGCTTTCAAATGAGGGTGGAGGTGGGCAGAAAGAAAAGAAAGAGAAGGGACTTAGAGCTTTTTGGGGTGATTTGTGCACTTTTTCATTTTTTTGTGCAAAGGAATTAAACGTTGTATTTTTTTGGGCATTTAACATCCTTCTGGTTAAGTTCACAATATATATTGCGACCGAGGAGACACAAAAAGGGGTTGGGGTTTTGGCCCTTTTAAATTTTCAAAAAACAAAAACCCGGGGCAAAATTATAAACAAACAGTTTATAATCCGCGACCCTGGCGCGCGGCCATTTTTGGGGAGGAGCCGGAAGTGAGGAAGCTGGGAAGGACCGCAAGGGAGGATGGGAAGGATGACGTCAGGGCAAGATGGCGGGGGAAGGAAGGGAAACGCACTGGGTCAATCCAAGCCTATGGTGCGGAAGGTCTTTCTTTACAGGAAGCAGAGGGAGAAAGTTATACCCCGCCATTCCCTGGCGTAATGGTTTCCCAGGTCTATCGAATCAGTCCGGCGGGCCCCCCTACGCGTCGCGGACACCATCCCCTTTGCCCAGGACCGTCCCGGTCGGGCGGACCTAACCAGAGGTCGGAATCGAGAGGGCATCGGCATTTGGGCCCGAAGGGGGACCCGCCCCATAAGTGACAGTGAACTCACGGCTAAGTCCAGGGAAACCCCCTGGTGACCCGCGATTCATTCTTTGTGTAGGGACATCCACGAAGTGCAGCGTGATCAGTCACCAGAGCGATCGCACCCAGCAGGTAGTACGGAGGTGGGTCACTGCCCACTTAATGGCAAGACCTCCCTCTCCACTGCATGCAACCCGGGCCCCGGGCCATCAGTTCCGCCATACATCACAGGGTGCTCCCGCACCATCGCGCACGGTACCGCGGCCCAGGCCTGTGTCCAAGCGTCGGTCTGGAGAATAACGGAGCCCAAAAATCGGGGCCCGTCAAATGCCGCCGTTAGGGCCTTCTTTAGGTCACTGAAGCGCGGTTCTGCCTTGGTCGGTCCACACCCGTATAGGGGGCCCTTTTTGTCAGGTCAGTCCAAGGGTGCTGCTCTTGGGGAAACGGGAACAAACGGGGTAGTAACCCCAAAACCCCAAAGAAAGCCTGCACCTGTTTCTTGGTATTGGACGGGGCCATTCTAAGATGTCTTAACTTGAGCTCTGTGGCGCACCTGGGCCTTGTCCCACCTAGGTAGCCTAAATATTTGGCCTCCTTAATCCAAAAAAAAACTTCCGGGGTTTTGCGGAGGCGGCTTTTAGCCAGTGTTGGAGGACAGCTCTACCTGCAGTAGATGCTTCCTCCCAGGTGCGGAATAGATGACGCGCATCCAGGTAAGCGCACTATAGGACTTGGGGGGTTGGGACTCTGTCCCACCCGACGCTGGACGCCGGGCCCGGGACCAAATGGGAGTGCCCGTACTGCCAGTGCCATAATGGTGCAAAGGCCTTTTTCCTTTGCGGATGCCGTAAAGGAATTGCCAATACCCTTTTGGGTCATGTCGGGGTAGTCAGATCCGAGCGAGCCAAACCGGCCGGAGGTCGTCATCGGGGCATGGGGGTGGACGAACTTGAGATCTGATTCCAGGCGTCTTTTAAAGGTTACAGAAACCTCCAGCCGGGTCTGGAGGAGGGCAATAGGCGGACCGGGACCGGCCTCTCTTATGTCCATGTCCTCCACTCACCTCCAGTCCGAATCTCGCCGGCGGTTGCTTCTCGAGTTCTGCAGGGCCTCCCGGACATTCACACGGGTCCGTGGGCATATCAGGGCAATCAGGCGGGCCGGCGGGTGACTCGCCACTACCCCGGGATGGCTCAGAGTGTTTAGGCTAACTCCTGCGCTGCTTGGGGGTCAGCCTCTTATAGGTTGGGCAGTTGGTGTGCAAAAGGGAGAGGACCTAATGGGAGCTGGGAAGCTCCCCTCTATCTCCAGGGGTTTAACAGGTTGACATGATAGGGTCCTTCACTTTGGTCGACGATTGGGCTGTTTCACCCAAAAAGTCGACGAGCCCTTCTCTCCTTAACCTCTAAGCTCTTGCCAGTGGGCGAGCGAAAATGGGAGGTGGGGGCGGCACCATAACCGTCCCCGGCGGAACTCCCGGGGACGGAGGCGGGGGGTTTTAACACCGGCCTGCTGCTGGCACGAGCCGGCTCTTTGGAGGGGCCTGGATCTGGAGTCGGCCCGCAGTTGGCGCCACGCATTTCCAAAAGTTAGAGGAGGGAGACCTCGCCTCCCAGCCTTCTTTTAGGGTGTCGAGGATTCCCGGGGTTGTGCGCCGTATAGCAATTCAAATGGGGAGAAGCCTGTAGGGCCTGGGGTACCTCCCGGTAAGCAAAAAGACGAGTGGGAGGCTTCCCAGTTCCTGCCATCGGCTACCTTGGCGAACACGTTCCCTAAAACCCCAAAACCCGGGCCCTTTTTGGGGGAAAACCGAGGGGCTTTACTGGAAACTATCCCCCGAGTCCGGTAAGGGGCCCCTTCCCCGGAGGTCCCCGGGGCCCCCGCGAAAAAATTCCCCCCCCGGGGGAAAAAGGGTTTGGACCCCGGGGGCCCGGGGGACTCCCCCCTTTTTCCGAGGGCAGGGGGGAAAAATTAATACCCCCCATTCCTGGCGGGGATGCCCCCAGGTCCTAATGCCCAGGCCTCCTACTGCTGGTAAAAATATTGTGAATAAAAACATATATTGTTTTGTTAGGCCCTTGCCCCCAGGATACCCCTTTGGAAGGACTGGGGGGGGAACATGAAACCCTTTTCCCATGCCATTTTCCCCAAAACCGGTGTAAACCGAAAGGGGTTTAAACCAAAAATTTTCCCCCATGGGATTTTTGTAAAATGCAATTAATCCGTTCCAGCCCCAAGAATGATGTAAAATATATGAAAATGTAAATATATGTAAAGATTAAGCAAAATATAGTTTTTAAAACCCAAGAATACAGTGTAATAGTAAACTAATGTAAAACATTGAATAACCTAACCAAAACACCCAGGCCCCCCTCCCAGAAAAAAAAGAAACATTCCCAAAAATCAGCTTTAACAAAAATTTTTTTTAAAAAAACCCAGAATGCAAAACTATAAACCCCCAAGAAAAAAACCCTTTGCGAGTCAAAGTTCGGGGCATGAAGTGGGGAGGAACTGAGAGAGGAGGTTTTTTAAAAAGAGAGTCTTCCCTGAGAAGGGGATGTTTTCCTTTTTGGGTTTTCTTTTGTGTTTTTTTGGGTTTCTTTTTTTGCTGTTATGGTGGGAGCAAAAGCCCCAAAGCCATTAAAAAAAGTCCTTGTGCCCCAACCCTTCTTTTTGCCCCCCACTTTTGGCAGTCTGGTTTTACATTGTGCTGCTTGAAACACGGGTTTCCCAAAAAAAAAGGAAAAAAAAAAATTTTTCCCCCTTTTTTTAACCCCCCTTTTTTTAATCCCGAAATCCTTTTAAATAGTTTTTGGGGGTTTTTAAAAAGTTTTTCCCCCCTTTAAAACTTTCCACCCTTTTTTCCCCTTTTTTTTGACAATTTTTTCCCCCCCCTTTTCCAAATTTTAAACCTGAGAGTAGGGGAGGGGGTGGTTTGGGAAATTAAAAAAAAATTTTAAAAATTTTTAACCCGTTTTCCCAAACCCCAAGAAAACAGAAACTTTCCCTTTAGAGACAAAATTCTCTAACAGAGGGAAACCTGAACCAAAAAAAAAAATTTTTGGGGAAAAAACCTTTTTAACAAAAAGGGTTTTAGAACAAAAAAACCCCTTTTTAAAAGTTTATGTTAAAAACCGGGCTCCGGGGCTGGCCCCCCGAATCAAGGGGTCCCGGGGTTTAAGCCCCCGTTTTAATTTTTTTATTTTTAAAAAAATTTTCTTTTTTTTTCCCTTTAAAAAGGGGGAAAAGTACTTTTTTACCCTTTTTTTGTAAGCAAACCTTCTTTTTTTTTTCAAAATGGGGAAAAAAAAAAAAAAAGCACTTTTTTTTTAAAACACACCCCAACGGGTTTTTTCCGAAAAATTTTTATGCGGGACCTTCCCCCGGAAAAGCAGAAAAAAACCCCAGTTAATAGAAACTTTGGGGATTGGACCTGAAAATTTTTTTTTAGGGAAAATCTGGGGTTTGGGGAAAGGGTTTTTTTTAATTTTTTTCCATTGCCCAAAAAAACAACCCCAAAAGGGAAGGGGTTCATCCCCTTAACCCTTTTTTCTTTTTTTTTTAGTTTAAAAGGATTTTTATTTACCAATTTTGAACCGGTTTCCTAACTTTCCCCAGCTCATTCCTTTATTGAGTATCTGGGGTAAGTGAGTTTTGGGGAAATAATAGATCGTGTTTGGAACTATTTTAGTCTTGGGTTTTTACAGGAATCTGTGCAAACTTGTTAAAACAGAAACTTTAAGGCTCAGGTGCACAAATGTGGCATAACTTAATCATGAATGAAGCCCTGAAGTAAATAGCAAAGAAACTTTCACAGAATAACTGACTGGCTATTCAAAATGACGCAGGAAAAACCCCTTACAGACATTGAAACCAGTTTACTGTAATGACTCTGTGGCTCAGCTAGTTCCCGCTGAATCAAGGGGTGGGTTCAATCCCTCCCCCCTAGGAAGCTGCCTGTTTTACTTTTAATAAGCTCTTATGTTGCCCTTCGTACACGGCATTAATGCATTTTCACGTTTTCCTGGTAAGGACGTCGTGCTACTTTATGCTGGGCGATTCACCGAAAGAAGGGCATAATTGAATATAATGAAATGCAATATTTTAAAAGCAGGCGGTCGTGGGGTGGTAGTTGACCTGGAATTCCTGATGGGACTTCCCAGGAAAACACCAGATGCTCATTCGGTAATAGCACCAGCACGGTGGGCGTGACCGAACCTTTCTTAATACAGGTCCATGGGGGTGGGAACTGTTAATATTTGAATGTGATGATTTATATACATAAAAATCACTAAGGTTCAGGTACTACAAGTCGCTTTACTGTTCCCTTCTGTGCTCTCTAGATAACCAGTTTTAAACAAGTGCACTTGTTTTGTTTGCTGAAATAAATGTCGCTAAATTGCGGGACAAGGTTGTTGCTGCCGGTTGAGCAGTAAAAGTATTGAAAGTATAACAAAACACCGTGTGGATGCAAGGACTTGGCGCGTAACCCTTTCCACTGACGCAGCTCATTCCATTCAGAATAGAATAGGCAGGTGACGTCTCGCATTTGACACGGGTACTTCCTGCATCTTCTGCAGCACCATGGTTTGGTGCCGCCGTCCGCCGTTCTCGAGCGCTTTTTCTTTTATTCAGTTTTAGGGTTCCTGCCAGTCCCGCATGTTGGTGGCGTGATAGAGAGAAGTGTGTCACGCTTCTGAGAGGATGGAAAAGTGCACTTTTGTTATACTTTACAGCATTTTTCCCTTCGCTGACCGGGAGATGGGGAGGCGTGATGATTGCCCCTAATCACGGTACGGTCTAATTCTTTCCTCTGCATGTCCAGTACAAAAAAAAGCATACAGCAAATCCGGGACTGCAGGGCCATAATTTAAAGAAGGAGTGAGTGAATAAGCGCCTCCGAGCGTCTTGGTCCGGAACGGGTATTAAAGGCGTAGATGCGGTACACTGCGGCCATGCGTCGTTAGTGCAAACAGCCGCAGATGGGGTTGTATGGATTGATTCTGAACGCTCGGAGAGAGGAAAAGGTACAAAAAAAAGAACCTTAAGGGTCATAAACTGCACGGGTGCCGAAATCAAAGTATGCTTTTGTTCAAAAGCAAGGCAAGAGCAGTTTACTTCAAACGAGGATCGGTTGACCCGCTCCCTTCTGATTCCCAAGCGGGTTGTTATTGAGCCACGGAATCAGTGACAGAAATGGGTTGTTTCCCCCTTTTTGTTCTGATAAGGGCAATAAAAGCAATTGTGTTATTCTTGTGAAAATGTTTCTTTGCTATTTGGACTTCAGGCTTCAAACGAATAGGTTTGGAACTTAGGATCTACTACTAGAATATAAAAGTTTCTGTTAACAATGGTGGAATACCAAATAGAACGGAACAGACTAAATGCGTAGTTCCAAACAACGATATTAAAAAATTCCACCACATCCTAGAGGCCAATAAGGATGCAGGAAGTTCGTCAGCGCTCCTAATTGTGGGATGGAATACCGCTTTTCTTTACATTAATTGGAAGCAAGGCCTGCCGGGGGGATGGATTAAGAAGTGTTTAGGTGGGACGGAATCAGTTTTCGTTCCTGGTAATTCAGTGTTAATAGATTCTTTCGTTTTACAATAGTTAAATCGTAGATTTGACTTCTTTACTCGGGTAAGATCAGAAACCCACGCATCAGCCCAAACTTTCAATAATTTCTTTCTTTTACTTGATTTCAATTTTCTTCTCACCGCTCCTTGCTTAGAAGCCATGGTTAATGCAAAAGCACATGAAATGCTGAGAGCACAAAGAGATCACAGGTAAAAAAACGCCTGACTGGAACAATGAACAGGAGGCGGCTCAACAGGGCTTAAATACATTACAGTAATCAGCGGAATGAACCAGCAGGCCAGGCAGACGCAGGCAGGCTCGCCTTCTCTCTCTCGCAGCACGCACCCTCCCCTCTCTCAGCAGCAGGCAGGCACGTCTGACCGAGAACAATGCAACACGCTGGAAAATCATTGGCACACAAACCGAAGGAAACTGGCTTGTTGCATACCGGTGTTGGTCGTGAACCGAAATTGTATGTGTACGAACGTTGTGAACCAAGGTTCCACTGTATTCAAGACAATACCTCCCTTGGAGCACAAGAGGGCAAAACCACCTGGGTCACCAGGGCCCGGGTTTGGAGCTTAGAATGCCTGGACAGTTTCAGAGCCCTTGGGCCTCATGTATAAACAGTGTGTAGGCACAGAAATGTTGCCAGTTTCCACGCTCACATCGCTTCAAGCCAGCTCAATCCCTTGGGTACGCAAATTGTCTCCTTAGTTTTGCAAACTGGTGGCACCACTAAAACAGTGCTACTGTTGGTTTCCCTTTCTTTTTAGATCCACCCCCGGGCCCCTTTTTATCAAATACCGAAATTAACCACATATCATTTTTGTTGGCTAACCTCTCCCCCATTTCTCCAAAAGGGCGGAAAAAAGGGCCCGAAGGGGGGTAACTCGTTAAAGGGTTGAGGAACCCCCAGGCACTTGATAACAGATTCAGAAACTCCTTCGGGGAATACCTGAAAATCTAAAAACCGGGCTTTTGGATAAACGTCCCCATCGGGAAGGTAAACATCAACCCCCGGGGCCCCACCTCCCCCCCGGTTCAAGGAGGGGCCCCGCTCTGACCTGGGTGGTTTGTATGGGGGAGGTTCAGGAGCACCTCCATGGCCCGGGAGCATTCTATCCAAAACCCGGTTTTGTTCCCCGCCCCCTTTTTCCCCCTTCAGCACCTGGTGATGTATTAGTGGTGGTGATTCTATCGAGAAACCTTAATGTGCTCCCCTAATGAAAAATCTTTTTTTTTTTCCGGTGCTCGTGTCGAGATAAAATAGGGGGGCCCCAGCATCTCGAGAAACACAAAGGGGAGTTGGAATCATTCTGCCCCCGGGAAACAAAAAGGCCCGACAATCAGAAATCCTAAAGGCTGACTTTTGCAGCTTTGTTTAAAGACGGGGAGGAATCGGAAAAGATCCCGTTTCAGGACCTACCCCCGTCGGGCGACCCAAACAATTCACGTTGGATTGAACAACTGGCTGGGCTGCAAAAAAAGAAGGATGTCGGTTTCATCAAAAATTTGGGAATCTTTTTTGGAAAGGCCGTTCTTCGGCGTGACCTGACCCAACATTTTTCGGGTCCTCTCGAAAACTATCAAGGTAATTTTTTTTTCTTGACTATCTATCTCTTTGAAACCCCCTTTCCCAAATAATACTGTTGTGCCGGACATGATGAATGAAATAGACCCGAAAGTAAAATTAATACTGTAATAAGAACCAAATGCCGAAAAACCTAGGAAATCGCAAAAACCCCAATAATCTAAAAAAATCACTATTTTAGGGGAAAATGTTTTAAAAACTATAAAACAGATCACAGATTAAACAAAAAAAACACAAAAGGGGGCCAATAAAAAAATTTTTTTCCCTATTCCAAATATCAAAAAGACCCATTGCCCCTAAAACTTAAATTGACACTTTGAATGTTAGAGCTTTAACAAAAAACTTTTTTCAACCTTTATTAGTGATAAAAAATAGATCTTATTGCATAAATGAAACATGGCTTGTTCGCTGGGGCAGTTTTAATCAATCTGCCCCCGGTTCAGTTTTACTCTAGCCCGCCAGGAAAAGGGGGGTGGATTGGCTAACATTTACCGGGTTAAAAATTAAAAGATTCATTTTTGGAAGTTTAAGTCCTTTGAGTGTCTCTTTTTATCCATGGAATTCTCAAGTTCTAGTACTATCCTTTATAGACCCCCCTAAATATAAGCGGTTTTTGAAATTCTCTGACTTAATGTAAATTTTTAAATTATTTCTGAACCCCCTAATAGTTGGCGACTTTAATTTTCATATAGATAATCAGGGATCAAAAAGTAAAAAAAATTTTAAACCTCCTGGATTCTTTTGATCTGGAAACTCTTTCGCCCCTAAAAAAGGGGGGTATTTTTTTGGGGGTGTTTCAAAGGACTAAAAGTTGATATAAAACAGATCATTGATATTGGTCTATCGCCCTTTTTTCTTTATTTTTTAAAATTAAATAATGAAAAAAACACTCATAAAATAAAAAAGCTTTTACTTCGACGCTTTAAAACTTAAAACTTTTTAAACAATCAGTCCTTTTATAGTGCCAGCTAAAATAAAAAGTAAGGGAAAGATTTAATACTAAAGTGGGGCTGCTGTTGACATAGTTGCACCTAAAAAAGACAGTAAAAAAAATCTTCTAGCATTGTTTACCATGGAAGCCCCAAAAAGAGTGTCTGATTTAAAGAGAACATGCCGTGAGCGGGCCCTTGGAGGAAGAAAAAACTTATATCCACCACGAAATTTTAAAAAAGTCAAAATAACGAATACAATAACCTTCCGCTTGAGAGGCCTGCTTTTCTCAAATTAAAAATAAAAAAATTAGTAATCCCAAGTCTTTTTTCTACAATTGACCTTTACAAAACCCAGGTAGCTCAAAGGAATGTCCCCTAATTTTCCCAGTGAAACCTGTGTGGCTTCGCTGTATTTTTCAATAAAAAAATTAATGATATTAGAAATAAAAGTTTTCCTCAACACTAAGGATCCTCCTAAACCCCAACATCCCGTTATAAACAAATTAAACTTTTCACTGGTAGTTTACCTGATTTAAAGAAAAAAATCTCTCAATTAAAATCCTCCACCCGCCCCAGTACCCAAAAATTTTTCAAAAAATATAAAGGGGCTAATTGATAAATTCTTGACATATAAATTCGTCACTAGATACTGGGTCTTCCCCCCTGTTTAAAACTGCTGTGTTAAACCCCCTTAAAAAAAATAATTACCCTCGCTCTTGAAAATTTTTTGACCCTATCTAACCGCCCTTTTTTAAGTAAAGTTCTGGAAACAGTCATTATGAAAACCACCCAAATAAACATCTATTCTTTATAAACAGTCAGGTTTTAGAACAAATCACAGCACAAGACTTTTTTAAAGTAGTAAATGACTTGCAGGGGAAACAGACAGAGGCCTTTATCTGTTCTCATCCTCTTAGATCTGAGTGTGCATTTGACACCATTGATCCCTTTTTGAAATCGCCTTATCAATGGGTGGGCCCCCGGACTGTCTTAAATTTTTGAACTACCTGACAGGGGGAAAAATTTTTTTTTAGTTGTGGGGTTTCAACTCAAAACATGATATCCCCTAAGGGGGTTTCCCCAAGGCTCTATCCTGGGGCGCTGTTATTCTCAATCTACATGCTTCCGAGGTCAGATTATCTCAGGGCACAACGTGAGCTACCACAGCTATGCTTTACACACAGCTGTACTTATCAATACTCCCGTGACCCTGATTTTATTGATTCCTAACAGAATTCTGACTTGTATCTCAGAAATGAATAGTAATTTTCTCAATTTAAAAGAAAACTAAATCTTAGTGATCCCAAAAATGGAAATGAGGCTATTAGAAATAAACTGGATACATTAGGATTAAAAAACCAAGACAGGTAAAAGCTTGGGGGGGATTGTTGACTGTAATCGATTTTTTCCCCTATTAATCAGATCTTGGGGAAACATTTTTTTACTTAAAAACATAAAATAAAATTAGCCCTTATATCACTGAAGATGCTGAGAAATTATTTTCCCGGGTTTTTTTTCGTGACTAGTTAATCAAGCATTTCCCCAGGGCTACCCAAAAAAATCGTTTTTCAACTAGTGCAGAATGCATGCTAGAACCTAACTAGAAAAAAAAATCCGAACAAATTTTTCCCCTTTTAATGTCCCACATGTTACCTGTGTCATTCCCAAAATTTACTTTAAAAATTTTGCATGGTTTATAAAGCCTTAAATAATCTCCCCCCTCTTATTTGAATGTCTGACCCTTATATTCCCAAAACGTAACCTCAGATCCTCAAATGAGTGTCTCCAGAATTCCCAAAAACAAAAATTAAAAAAATGGTGGGGGGGCCTTCTGCTGCTATGCACCTAAAAACTAATACCCGCCAAAAGGAATTTAGGGGGATACAGTAGAGCACTTTTAAAAAACTGGAAAACACATTACTTTAACAGGGCCCTTTTTAAAATTTTTTAATCTTAATTTTCAATCCGATACTCTATAAATTTTAATTTCCTCAAAATAACTATTCATGTGGGCCCTAAAATCTCTGACCCTACTCTCTTTTTTGTTTTTTTCCGGTTTTTTTGTGGTGGTGGCCCGGCCCCCACCACCTACTAAAATTCATGATGCCCAACTGTGGCGGATTAAAAAGGGAAAAATCACGGACCATCATCTCATCAAGCCCTTCTGTGAAATCCCAAATCCAAAAGGGGCTGTTTCATTTATTTAGGTAGAATGCGAGGGACTGGGGGTTCATGGGCTGGAATCCCCGATTTTATTTTTTCCCCCGCTGGGTTTTTTTTTTTCTTCCCCCCATTGAACCTTACTCTTGTTCAATGTTAATTAATGTTGATTTATTTTGTTTTATAATTGTGTCTGTCTTTTTTCTATTCTTTAATATGTAAAGCACTTTGAGCTACTGTTTGTATGAAAATGTGCATTATAAATAAAATTTGTTGTTGTTGTTTTTAAGGCATTTTAAGGCTGATTGTTAATCAACCTGTAACCATATAATGGTGCACAGAAAGGCCAAATTTTTCCATCGCTGCTTTAACTTTGTCACTTTCGTGTATATGAGTGTGAAGTTACAGCTGTACAGCACCTGATCAGATTATTGGGATACAGCGCCTTGCACATGTTGCCTCAGCCATGCTCACAGTCTGTTTGAATTTTTCCCCATAAAGTATGGCAAATGCTTCAGAGCCCCCTGTAGGGACCTCGCTGTTAAAGAAAACGTTTCAGCCAAAAAGCTCTAAACACACTCAATCAGTCCGTCAAGTCCTCCTGGTAGATCTGTTTATACTTATAAGTACAATCACCTCACTGTAAACTTGCACTACGGGTTATAAACTGCACAACCTGAGCATCTATAAAGCAAGAGCTGGCACCCTGTTCAGGCATTGTTTCTTCCTCAGCTGATGCTTGCTGGGATTGGCATGCCCCTGGACAGATGGAATAATTAAACATGTACTATGAAGATATTTCAATGTTTCATAAAAGTTTTGAAGAATCTGTGTTGTAAGCTTACAGATGGCTTGGCATCTATTACAGAGCTGATTGTGAGTCAATGGGTTACTTGGAGAAAGAAAGGAAGGACAGGAATTGGGGATTAGTATGTTTGAGACAGTACTGCTCAATAAATTATTTCATCACAGGTTGTGCACGGGCAGCAAGCATCTTGGGAGAAACAATCTGTGGATTGGGTCAGCTCGCCCCTACCAATGCCCACCATGCCCCATGTTTTACATGCTTTAATTATACATTTTAAAAAGATATCAAGTATACACCTTAGTATTTAAATTGATCTGAGAGCTCTGATATGAATATCATGTATTCTTTTGTCCTGTCGTTGGAAAGAAAGCCCATTTATGAAGAATGTACTGATTCCCCACATAGAGTACATAGAAGAACACATAGAATACAAAGCATTTAACATACTACACTTACTTACAATGGGATTTGAGAAACTAGTAAATTAAACTATTAAATAGGAAATTTGGAGATTAAAGTTTACTTTGGACAATTTTTTTCACTTGTCCCTATTTTGTTTTATTTTTCTCTGTACCCTAATATGCTTCTATATGACATTTAGATGGTGGGCTAAAATTAGCCCTTTCATGGATTTGATATCTGATCACTTCTTATTTATTTTGTCACTGTGTGACTTTCGAAACTCTGTCACTTGATTAACTTTTTGTTGTTTATATCATTGCTTAAACCAACAAATAGTACAATTTTCTTGCCTCTACTTGGTATTTGCTGAAATTCTTTTCCCTCATTTACAAAACATAAAGGGCTATTTATATTGATTTGCATATTCAAAGAGGTGTAATTCTGGGAGGAGTCGTGGTGGGTGGCAGGCATGTGCACAAGCATTACTTTTTCAGGCTGACCGGGATTTATGTAGTGGAAGTGCAAGGAAGTTGGTGTATGCACAGATGTAGCATCTGGATTTTTTTGTGCTTACGACATTTCCACTTTGTCCATACGCCATATCTTAAAGTCAGTTCTATGCACTGCATTATGCCTGAGACCCCTAGATCTTCAGCACTTCCCACACCCAGAAGTGCTGCTGGAAGAGGATTCGGAGCCTGGAGCACTTCCAGGTGCACTATAAAAGAGGGCCGCTCTCACTCCGCTTTGGGGAGCCACAGTCGGGAGTTGGAAGACAAAGCTTGCTGGGAGGGGAGTGGAGGTGGCAGAGAAAACAAAAGAGAGGAAGAAAGAAGGAAAAGAGAGAGAGAGTGAAAAGGGACTGAGCAGTGTGCTGCTGGTACTCTGTGTACTGTGCTCTGAAGTGGGGAGTGGGGAATAAAGCTGCCCCACAAGGAAATAAACTGTGTTTTGTTTTTGCACTTGTGTCTCTGTGCCTGCCTGTGTCCAGGTTTGGGAGCTGATGCCCCGTATACCACTATAAATACATTCATGGGGAAAGATACAATTAAATGGGTTACAGTTAAAAGAGTAATTTTTTTTCAATCAACCTCAAAGTGACTTGTTTGAGTAAGCAGCTAACTTGAAGTTTTTGCCATGGCCCATCCTGTTCTGTGTGTGTATGTGTGTGTGCGGTGTGTGTGCTTAAAGGAGAGCAGATATGTTATGATGGTGCCTACTGCCCACTGACTTCTGGATTTGTGTGTACACTTTGCTTGTTCTGTGTGTTCTAGTGTGTTTGTTTGTCTGTACTGAACTTATTCATCCCCTACAGATGGTGGAAAAAGGAATGTTTTCATCAAATTATACTTAGTAGATGTGCAAACTCCAGCCACAGGGACACACAAACCAGTCGCGTTTTTGAGCCAGTCCCATACCGGATAAATGGGAGGGCTATGCAGGAAGGACATCCAGTGTAAAATTTTGCCAGATCAACATGCGGACAACAATACAGATTTCAATACCAGATCCCGGGTTGACAACAGCTGCCACTAATACTGTTAGCCAAAGGGTGCTGGAAATTGGGCTACTGTTGGCTGAAGAAGAAGAAAAGAGAGGGGATGACGTGTCCAGAGGAAAGAGGAGAGGAAGAAGGTAAGAGAGTGGAATTGAAGGTAGGAACTTTGAATGTTGGCAGCATGACTGTAAATGGGAAGAGCTAGCCGATATGATGGAGAGAAGGTTTATATATTGTGTGTGCAAGAGACTAAATGGAAGGGGAATAAGGCCAAGTGGATCGGTGGTGGAATTAAGTTGTTCTATCATGGTGTGGATGGGAGGAGAAATGGGGTAGGGGTTATTCTGGAAGGAACAGCATGTAATGGACAGGGCAACACAAAGGACAGAAAGTGAGTGATTGGAGAAGATCTCAATGGAGATGTTGGTGAAGGAACAGAGGAGATGAGGAGATGAAGGGTAGGTATGGTGTCAAGGAGAGGAATGAAGAAGGTCATATGACAGTGGAATTTGAAAAAAGGAATGGGATAGCTGTGGTGAAAACATATTTTAAAAAGAGTGAGGAACATAGGGTGACATACAAGAGTGGAGGAAGATGCACACAGGTAGATTATATCCTAAGCAAAAGAGTCCATCTGAAGGAGATTAAAGACTGCAAAGTGGTGGCAGGGAAAGTGTAGTTAGACAGCATAGGATGGTGATCTGTGGGATGACTTTGGAGATCAAGAACAGGAGGAGAGTGAGGGCAGAGTCTAGGATCAAAATGGTGGTAGTTGAAAAGGAAGACTGCAAGGTTGAGTTTAGGGAGGAGGTAAGACAGGCACTTGGTGGCAGTGAAAAGTTACAGCAGTAATAGTCAAGTGACAGCAAGAAGGATGCTTGACGTGACATCTGGACAAAGGAAGGAGGAAAAGGAAACCTGGTAATGGAATGGGGAAGTACAGGATAGTATACAGAAGAAGAGGATGGCAAAGAAGAAGTGGGATAGTCAGAGAGATGCAGAAGGTAGACAAGAATACAGGGAGATAAGGCTCAAGGTGAAGATGAAGGTGTCAAAGGCTAAAGAAAATGCATATGATGAGTTGTATGAGAGGCTGGACACTAAGGAGGGACGAAAGGACCTGTACCGATTGGCTGACAGATAGACAGAGCTGGGAAAGATTTGCAGCAGGTTAGGGTCATAAAGAATGAAGATGGAAACCTACTCCCAAGCTGAGTAGGGTGTGTTGAGAAGATGGAATAGGTACTTTGAGATGCTGATAAATGAAGAGAATAAGAGGGAGAAAAGGTTGGGTGATGTGGAGATAGTGAATCAGGAAGTGCAACGGATTAGCAAAGAGGAAGTAAGGACAGCCATGAAGAGGATGAAGAATGGAAAGACCATTGGTCCAGATGACATACCTGTGGAAGCATGGAAATGTGAAGTAGAGATGGCTGTGGAGTTTTTAACCAGATAGTTTAATGGAATCTTGGAAAGTGACGGGATGCCTGAGGAGGGGAGAGAAGTGTACTGGTGCTGATTTTTAAGAATAGGTGTGCAGAGCTGTAGAATCTACAGGTGTATAAAATTGATGAGCCACAGCATGAAGTTATGGGAAAGAGTAGCAGAAGCTAGGTTAAAAAGGTAGGTGATGATTAGCAAGCAGAATTATGGTTTCATGCCAAGAAAGAACACCACAGATGCAGGTTTCCTCCGAGGTTGTTGATGGAGAAGTATAGAGAAGGCCAGAAAGAGTTGCATTGTGTCTTTGTGGACCTGGAGAAAGCATATGACAGGGTGCCTCGAGAGGAGTTGTGATATGGTATGAGGAAGTCATTAGTGACAGAAGTATGTAAGAGTTGTACTATATACAAGGGAAGTGTACATTAGTGAGGTCTCTGGTAGAAGTACGGATGCATTCAACATGGAGGTGGGATTACATCAGGGATCAGCTCTGGCCCCTTCTTATTGAAAGTGATCAACAGGTTGACGGATGAGATTAGAAAGGGTCCCCTTGGATTCGATGTTTGCTGGATGACATTATGATCTGTAGAGACTAGGAGCAGGTAAAGGAGACCCTGGAGAGGTGAGATATGCTCTAGAGGAGAGGAATGAATGTCAGTGAAATGGTGATGCAGGAACGGGGGGGGGTAGGGT
>NW_024378185.1:0-7714 GCF_016835505.1 Polypterus senegalus
TTTAAATTAAAAATTTAAAAAAAAATTTTAGTTTAAAGCCAAATATTTCATTTTGAAAAAATCTGTGCCATAATGCACTAACCTGAGATCATAGTGCTGAGTTTGTAAGTGGCAACAATCAACATTTGTGTACTAAAATATTGAAATACAAATGTCTAAGCAGTTGTGGTTTGTAGTCTGTGTTTCTTGTTTCAGAACCACATCAACATTGATGCAAAAACTCAAATTGAAGTACTTGTTATCATTGAATTTGTAACACTATTGAACAATGTGCAATGAGATTTATTTTTGCCTAGTCAAGAAAACTTCCACTGCAGAGCAAATTGTAATGAAGAACTGAAAATAATGATGCAGTGAGCGTTGTAAGATTACTTATGGATCAGATGAACCCATGCTCCACTTAAAATTATATATGAGCAAGGTCTGTGTACACTGAGTAGGCAGAATGTTGTCTTCAAAAATCACCCATCTCATGTTTCAGGAAGAATTTCATGCTGATAAATTCAGAAAGACATATAAAAGGTGTTTCATAACTGAGAATGAAAGTTTCATACTCTACTATCAGCCAAAGTCCAAATATGAGTAAAAGCAATCGAAGGATACTGATTTTACTACACCAAAGAAACTCACAGACCGAGCTGCAGCCAGCAAGATCACCTGCACAATTTTTATGATGCTAAATGTATAGTTCATAATGATTTAAAAGACCCACAAAATCAGACAATATTACATTGACTTGTTTTCGCTGTGAGAACATACACTGTCACACACTGTGCATGGGAAGCAGCTGAAGGGCTTAGAAAATACTGTTTATACATCTGCCCGGGGCGGTGCACTGGACGCTTTCTGAGTTCTCTGCAGGTCTTACCCGGGAAATCCCACCAGGAGCCGCATTTCCAGGAAGGACTCATCACTTCGGTTCGCCCCAAGAATGAGGTCACTTCCGGTTCCGGCCCCAAGGATGATGTCACTTCAGTTCCGCCCAGAGGACGACATCATTTCCGCCCTCTGTGCTATAAAGCTCACTGCCTTTGCTTAGGCAGGCAGTTCTGTTTTGGACTCTGTTGTGTAACAACTGTTTAACAATGCCTCAAAGACTTTTGCAGCCGGGAAACCGCATTAAACGGGTGGCTGCCCCAAACCTTTCTACGTCTCTGGTCTCCTCTTCTTACAGTGGCGTAGTCAGCAGGATGGTGTCCCCGGTGAACCCGGGACACAACTTTCATGGAACCAGGTGGTGAGTACGGGGCCGAGTTTCAGGGCAGGGAGTGCCGGAGGGCAGGAAGGCGCCGGTGCAGGCTCTGCTCCATGAGCATAACCGGGTTGACCACCCATCTGCGTGGAGAAGGTAGAGGGGACCCACAGGCGTGGGCTGGCTTCTGGGAACACACTCAAGTGGCTCAGTATGCTCTCCTTGGCAGGAAAGCCGAGCTGCCCATCGGGACCAAGGTCCCTGTTAGCGATGGGTTGTCCCCAGGCTGGCAGGTGAAGGAAATAATAAACTGGGAGTTTAACCCAAACAAAGGGCTGTCAGAGCAGGCTATGGCTCTCTGGCAAAAGGTGGGTGAGTGGCTACGGCCATTTGAGTTGACCCCTACAGATAGTGCAGCAGTGGCCTGTTTTTGCTGCTAAAAAGCTACCCCAGGATTTTGCCCAGCCGCCTGGAGGCGAATTCCATTCTATGGACGAGCTGCTACAAACCTTGCAAACCCAGAAGCGGCTGTGAAACCTGGGAAGGCAGAACAGCGCTCTATGGACTACCCGGGAGCTATGTCCTACTAAAGCAGTCCCTTCCACGAAATCCAGAGCCTGTTCGATCGCCGGGCGCTGGCTTCGACCTTGTCGGAGACAAGGCGGACCGTAGGGGACAATGGCGGTTGTTTGTGTGCCCTTAGCAATCCCAGGCGGATAAACATACGGGGAGCTTCTTATAATGGTCATAAAATAACAGCGTGTTCGATTCCGGCGAGTAACGTGTCTGTCGTTGCTCGCCGTTTTATTCTACCGCAACAGTGGATTAAAAGAAGACCAGTCTAAAATGTATACACGGAGATATCCGCGACATACAATACCGCCGGTGTTACGTATGTCTCGGAGGAACCCTTCGACAGCTTACCGTGGCGGTGCATCCGGATCCTCTGTTTCCCGAATCCTCGAGCTGAGACTGGTCTGATAGTAACGGCGGTAGTTTAGAAAGCATTCCCGAAAAACTTATGGCC
This sequence comes from Polypterus senegalus, assembly GCF_016835505.1. Taxonomy (NCBI): domain Eukaryota; kingdom Metazoa; phylum Chordata; class Cladistia; order Polypteriformes; family Polypteridae; genus Polypterus; species Polypterus senegalus. Next base: position 2,220 of record NW_024378185.1, read on the forward strand.
TCGTATAGATGACAACGATTCATCTCAAGTTGCTTCCACACCCGTGTAATCAGCCGACAGGAGTGGGGCGGTAGGCCAAGAGAGTGACGAAGACACTCCCGGACCGTCGCGGCTACCGTCATCCACTAGCGCCTCGGCAGCGAGGAGGAATCTCCGCCTTGAGGTCAGACCGGACCCTCTCTGAATTGTTCGTTCAGTTTAGAGCAACACCGGCTTCTTCAAGAGAGAACAATGGAATGACGACTCTCTGAAACACATAAAGAATGCAGTGGTTCTGGATTAACGCCAAGCGACGATTTGCCCATGCCACAGGGACCTCACTTTGTCATTGATAATGATTTGTTGTATCGGTCGCTGAACATGAGGGAATCCGGAAGTTGTTGCTAATCCGCATGGACCTACCGGCGCAGGTTTGGATTAGCACACTCCACCTTCTTGAGGCCATCTCGCCCGATAAAACATTAGAGCGAATTAAGCTCGCTTTTTCTGGCGGGGATTACGAGAGGTTCGCCGCTTTTGCATTTCCTGTCCGGAATGTCAACTGCGGCAAATTCTAGGAGGGACCGTGCTCCTCTGGTTCCCCTTCCCCTTATTGACGCCCTTGATAGGATTGGGGTTGACATAGTAGGACCTCTAGAACCCTCAGCCGAGGATATAAATATATACTGCCTCGTGGATTATGCTACCGATTCCCTGAAGCCGTTCGTCTGCGGCTACCACAAAAATATTGCACGGAACTAGTAGGAGTCTTTTAGGAGTAGGCATTCCTAGAGAGTCCTGACGGACCAAGGAACGCTTTTACCTCGGAACGTTCAAGGAGACTGCCAAGTTACTGAAAATAAAGCATTTAAAGACCTCGTGTATCATCCTCAAACCGATGGCCTAGTGGAGAGATTTAATCAAATCTCAAGCAAATGCTACGTAAGGTAGTCAGCAAGGATGGGAGGATTGGGACCAACTCCTCCCCTTGTCCTCTTTATGCAGGAAGTTCTCAGCTCTCCGGGGTTCCTCCATTTGAATTACGTTATGAAGACAACCCCGGGTTTTTGGATATTTTAAGAGGGCTGGGAAGGGAGGCACAGCCCTCCACTAATATTTTGGAATATATCGCCCAATTGCGATAGATTTGATGCAATAAGACCGATTCTAAAAAGTCATATAGAGGAGGCGCAATCAGCACAGGCCCGCCTTTATGACCGTGGCACGACTCTCCGGGAGTTCCAACCGGGGGATCGCGTCATGGTATTGGTACCAACTTCTCACTCTAAACTGCTCGCACATTGGCTAGGCCCCTACGAAATTAAGGAAAGGAAGGGATTGGTTGACTATTTGGTGAAACAGCCCAATGCCGACCAGCTGAGCAGTATATCATGTAAACCTGCTGAAACCGTGGAAGGAGAGGGGTCCGATCCTCCTCCGGACAGCCCTGTCTCTTTCGCTGAAGTAAGTTCCCTAATTCTGAGCAGCTATCCCCCAGGCAGAAACAAGAGCTCGAAGCAGCTATCCGCTCTGTCCCAGAGGTGGTAAGTGAAAAACCCGGTCGGACCTCTCTGATTGCGCACGACATATTGACTGACCCGGGGGTGATCGTCCGTGAGCGACCCTACAGACTCCCGGAGGCAAAGAAAGTAGAAGTGGAACTGGAAATCAAGCGAATGCTGGCACTAGGAGTAATCGAGGAAAGTAGTAGTCCCTGGTCCAGTCCCATCGCTCTTGATTGCTAAGACTGGCGGCAGTTGGAGGTTTTAATGACTTCCGCGGCTAACCAAGTTTCCAGATTCGATGCTTATCCCATCCTCGCGTGGATGACCTCCTCGAGACTGGGACCAGCCAAATTCTTGACTACACTTGACATGACAAAGGGGTACTGGCAGGTTCCTTTAACGGAGTCCGCTGAAGGAAAACACGCTTTAGCACTCTAGCGGACACTGCAGTATCGTTCCTTCCATTCGGGTTACCGGGCGCTCAAGCGACTTTTCAGCGTTCTGGGGACAAAGTGCTCCGGCCCCATAACTCGTTCTGTGCTGCCTATCTGGATGACGTCGTCATCTATTCCAGCACCTGGAAGGAACACATACAGCAGGTCACAGCAGTATTACGGACACTGGAGAGGCCGGGCTCCGAATCAACCCCAAGAAATGTTTCTTTGGATTGAGGGAAGCCAAATATTTGGGCTACCTAGTGGGCCGGGGTACTGTGAGGCCACAGTGTTCCAAGTTGCAAGCCATAATGGCCTGGCCCCGTCCGCAAACCAAGCGGCAAGTCCAATCCTTTCTCGGTTTGGCCGGGTACTACCGCCGGTTTGTGCCTCGCTTTTCGAGACGGCGCCCTTGACCGATTTGACAAAGAAAAGAGCTCCTAATACGGTGGTATGGTCTGATAAAGCGGGGGCTGCATTCAGTGACTTAAAAAGGGCTCTGACTTCAGCACCTATCTTGATCTCCCCTAACTTCTCTCTTCCTTTTATCCTCCAGACGGACGCTTCGGACACAGGCTTAGGTGCCGTGTTGAGCCAAAGCGCCGACGGTGTTGAACACCCCGTTATGTACCTGAGCCGAAACTGTTGGACAGGGAGACCAGGTAGCGGGCGGTGGAGAAAAGAGGCTCTAGCGATCAAATGGCGTAACTCAGCTGCGGTACTACCGCTGGGTCGCGTGTTCACTCTGGTGACGGATCATGCACCTCTGAAGTGGATGGCCCTTCACAGGGAGTTGAATCCACGGGTCACGAGGTGGTTTCTTGACCTGCAGCAGTACAAGTATACGCTCGTTCATCGACAGGGGTCTCTTCATGCCAACGCCGATGCCCTCTCCCGGGCCCACGACCTCTCGGGGTGGGCGCCCGACCCGACGGGTCTGGGCTGAGGGGGGAGTCTTGTCACACACGTGTGCATGGGAAGCAGCTGAAGGGCTTAGAAAATACTGTTTATACATCTGCCCGGGGGGGGGGCGGGAGCACTGACGCTCTTTCTGAGTTCTCTGCAGGTCTTACCCGGGAAATCCCACCAGGAGCCGCCATTTCAGGAAGGACACATCACTTCTGCAGATGAGGTCCTTCGGTTCGCCCAAGAATGATGTCACTTCAGTTCGCCCAGGGACGACATCATTTCGCCTCTGTGTATAAAGCTCACTGCCTTTGCTTAGGCAGGCAGTTCTGTTTTGGACTCTGTTGTGTAACAACTGTTTAACAATGCCTCAAAGACTTTTGCAGCCGGGAATCCTCATTAAACGGGTGGCTGCCCCAAACCTTTCTATGTCTCTGGTCTCCTCTTCTTACAACACAAATTTCATCCTTCTGTTTCATAACAATGACCCCTCTACTACACTGTACAGCATGCAAAGGTAATCGGTGAAGTGGTTGACAAGTTCTCAGCTAATCAGTTCTATTTTGCTACATGCCCCGGACTAGCCCATTCTTCATAAAACTCACTTTGCGCTTAGATTTTTATTCAATAATTTGCTAGCATCATAATCATAATGGAATTTTATTTCTGCAGCTTAAAAATCTGTACAGCAACTTCCTGTCAGTCATTTGGATTCTTCATAGAGTGAATTGCTCTTTTAAACTTCATAATAATTGTATACTAAAATAAGATTTTTTTAACAGAGATTTCTGTTGAAAAGTTTCAACAATCTGCTTCATCTAAGTATGGATTTAAGCATAATCACATTTTTATCAATTAAAAAGTACAATATGAAAAAAGTCCCTTTTTTAACAAAGACTGTCCATAGAGTGGTCAAAAAAACGACTGACACATATTGGTAGACTAACCTGAAGGCCAATTAAATAGACCAAGGACTTGTTGGTTACTGCAAATTGTCCCAGAACTTGAGTGACTTGTATCCTTGGAATGGAGTGGTAGAACGGCACAAAGAATGCAAAAATGGGAGCCAAGCTGAAAGAAAAGATAACATGCATTAGAAAGTAGCAAAGTTTTCTTATGATTCTTGCCCAACTTTTTATGTTTATTTTTTTAATAATCTGTCGGCATTTATGCTTCTATCTTCATTCTGGCTTTTTAAGCAAAGAAACAAATTGAAACTGAAGGAAAAAGGTTATTCACAAGCTGAAAAACAAAATTGAAAAGAAATTTGGTATACAGTAATCCCTCCTCGATCGCGGGGGTTGCGTTCCAGAACCCCAGCGATGACCAAAATCAGAGTAGAAACCATATGTTTGTGTAGTTATTTTTATATATTTTAAGCCCTTATAAACTCTCCCACACTGTTAACATTATTAGAGCCCTCTAGACATGAAATAACACCCTTTAGTCAAAAGTTTAAACTGTCCTCCATGACAAGACAGAGATGACAGTTCTTTCTCACAATTAAAGAATGCAAATAGATCTTCTCTTCAGGAGCAGAGAATTTCAGAGGGAGAGAGAGAGAGAGAGCGCTCGCAAAAGAAAAGCAAACAATCAAAAAATCAATACTTGTGCTTTTAAGTTTGCCGCGGCATTTTTTAGAGGAGCGTTAGTATCTTCTAAGCAAACAGCCTCTGTGCAAACAGCCCTCTGCTCACATCTCCTCCGTCAGGCGCAGAGAACGCAGAGAGAAAAGGGGAGATTAAAGCAACAATCAAAAATCAATACGTGTGCTTTTAAATATGCCGAGCACGAATAAAGCGGCATTTTTTAGAGGAGCGTCAGTATCTTTTAAGCAAACAGCCTCTGTGCAACAGCCCTCCGTCAGCAGAGAATGTCAGAGAGGGTGAGAGAGAGGCAGAGACAAGCAAACAATCAAGCTCCGCTGGATGCATATCTTATAGCATTGAGGAGTTTTAGTTAATATGTAATACATGCTCTGATTGGGTAGCTTCTAAGCCATCCGCCAATAGCATCCCTTGTATGAAATCAACAGGGCAAACAAACTGAGGAAGCTGTAGCATAAATTAAAAGACCCATTGTCTGCAGAAATCCATGAACCAGCGAAAAATCTGTGATATATATTTAGATGTGCTTACATTTAAAATCGCGATAGAGTGAAACGTCGAGCCGATATAGCAGGATTACTGTGTAACTTTTGACTCTTATCTGTCATCATGTTTTCAAATAATTAAGCAAAAACAGGTACTGGTAAAAGCTGACCTATAAATAAAATACTAAAAAAGTACTGATACTAACCGAAATCATTCAAAATTAATTGATATGTCACCTGATACTCTGGTCTGAATCATTGTTAATTGTGATGCTGGACATAAATGGATCACGTCTTCGACTGTATAAATAATAAAGTGAAAAAAAAACAAAGTAATTTCACAGGTTTATGGAATGTTCAACAGCGCAGAACAGCTTTTCACTGTATGCACTGTTGCATTCACTAATTTTAAATTAAGTGTTACAAGAATCATCAAACATCTGTTTCTCTAAAGTTCCTTTGGCAGACTCGGGCATTAACAACATAGAAATTTATAGCAACTAAAAACTTGAATTCTTATAGTAAAAGTATATTATACAGTATACTTAGATGCCAATAAATTACCTTAAACAATAGAAA
>NW_024378186.1:0-52147 GCF_016835505.1 Polypterus senegalus
AAATTTGCAGGTTTTCTACTAGATGTATTTAGCCCATGTTTTTCTAGTGTAGTTTTTTGAGTGAGTTGCCTTCATGTCTTCATCTGAAAAGTAACATTAATGTCACTGAACAATCCTAAACATCTATGGAACATAAATATAGTGTTTAGAGTCACAATGCTTTTCCACGCATATAAAGTATTAATGGGATCACATCTGACAAGTCTCCTAGCTCTAGCACTTCACCATTTGTGTTTTTTCAAGCACATAGCTTGAGATGCTCAACAGACCAAGCATGTAAGCATTTCACAATGAAAACAAGAGTGCCCCTTACACCAATGATTTGTATCAACTTCTACAAAATCTGTCAATCCACTTGTTGAACCACTAGCCAAGATCATTTCAATAGCATACTTTGTGCCACTGTAACCACATTGTTTGCTATTTGGACACGTGGCTCACCAGGAAATTTAGCTTCTAGCGCTTGACTAATACCCCTCTTAGCACAGTAAAATCCACAGTAGACAGTTTTGTTGCCTGTAAGACAGGGTTCAGAACACGGGTTGATACTGGTTATAAGCAACTATCAAATGATGCTTCATTGACAATGAAAGCAAAATATTTATGAAGCTGTGAGTATGCCTGACAACACGCTTAAAAACAGTGTTTTGCCTCAAAACGCATATTTCATAGTAATACTATTGGACCATAGGCCATGATTAATTGTGGATAATGTTCTAGATAGTGATGTTTTGGGATGAGTTTTTCATGTGGGAAAATGTTGAGAAACCTTGCCTGTGTCAGAAAATCTTACTATCAAAATGGCAAATGGTCCTTCTGTGTGAACCTGACTTACAACAAGCCAGTGATGTCTTTCAGCACTAGAAAAATTTTCTATGCTGGTTCACCCTCAGGGATTTTGATCCAACCATAAGAGGCAGGAGCCACAGCAAAGACCAGTTTTCATGGGCATTTCTCCAACACTTTTTCGTCCTGCAAAATTCAGAGGGCTTGATGTGGTGCATCTCTTTGTCTGTCCATTTGTAAGGAAATCTTTGATGTGTTGTTGAGCTCCATCAAGAGTAAAGTATTTCCCTTGACAAACACTTGAAGACACAGAGCCAGCTCTAGAGGATTATACTTCAAACAGATCATGTAACACATCAAGTGGGTAGCCAATACAACATTCAAATATTTAAATTTTCTCTGTCAGTGCACCCCTGTCTTTGACACCGCAGACATGAGTCAAAGAAGTATTCATTCGTGACAGTCTCATCATTCATTTTGTGCTGTTCTTAGTACTTGAAACTCTGACTGTTGACCCAGACAAATCTACAAACAAGCTTTCAATTAATCCTCGATCGAGTGTGCCCCAAGATTATCTGACAACACTGAATATAGTGCCCTTTATTGTTTTGTCTAATGCTGGGACATAGATGCCCTTCTTCCAGGCTCACAAGATCTTTGAGCAGTGGCTCAAGTACAGTACTGTAACCAAATCATTTAATATCCACAGCTTTGCAAAAGAACGCCAAGAGAATAGAGGTCAATGAAGATCTGAGCAGGGGATATTTGCTAGCACCCAATAAACAGCTGTGATTTTGTGTTTTTCCTTGATGTTCCTAGAGGATTCATATCTCAAAGTCATCAACTTAGAGAATAAGAGCAATGGTAGGATTATCACCAGAAAACAACTCATTTGTTTTATAATACATTCCATCAGAAAATGCCGTGGGACAGTGTTTCATGAGTACTTTGAATGTCTCCTTACACAAGATTAGATCATAGATCTCTTTCCTACTCAGAAGATGAAGTAATGTCTTCAGAATGGGAACATACTGAAGCTATTGTTTCTTCCTCCTAAGTAATTCTATAGGTTCCACCACAGTAAAGTGTTCCCCAAAATATGCCCTTCCTAAAGGCAGAAGATAGAGGACCACTGCCTTCAGTAGCATTGGTAAAGGGTTATCTCACAAATTCGTCACTATGTCTGACAGAATAGACTCATTAATCTTACAATTGTGCCAGTTCAGACAAGACTGTAAAATGTCTTTAATGATAGGACATGATGCTGAATGAGAAAAAAAATTTACTTCTTCAACAACCTCATCAATACATCTAGTGGATAATGCTAAAAATGCTCACTAGTTTTAGCAACAACAAGGCCAAATTTCTTCAATCAGGTTTGCAATTTTACATTATCAACTTGAATATCAGCAGTATCAGAATGTTCACCATCTTGATAAACAGAGTAACTGTAATCCTCTGTATTAGGAGAACTTACATTCATTGTTAGCAGGTTGTCTTGAAGTCGCAGTGAGTGAGGAGGTGTTATCACTTCGTGTGAGGAAAATTTCATAAATGTTAGTTTTGAATTGCAGTTTTTGAAAACACAGGTAAAGTCTCATGTTTTTTCAGATGTTGACCAAGTGTTCAAAAACTCTCTCTGTGAAGATTGTATGGTTATTGCGCACGGCAGTAAAGAGACATTTTCCTTACATTTAACCATTTCCTGATTTGAGTGATTTCTTGATAAATGTGACCTGAGACTACCCAACTTTTAAAGGAACAAAACAACCAAAGTGAAGACAAGGCAGAGTTGACCACTGGGGATTTGGTGTAACCTGTAATGTTTTAACAACCTGTTTTGGAGAGGTGGCAGTTTACATTTTGCAGTCCCCCCGCATTAGCCAGTTCTGAGTACTAATGAATTGAAATACCTTTGATCACCTGTTTTAATTAAAAAAAAAAACGGAGAAAATCAGTAATTGACAAACCAATGAGTAACTTTAGGTATTGATACTGCAATATTTTTGCTAAATACTTTGGAATGCTATGGTTTACCGCTTTCCCCAAAATCGGGCTTGTGGACCCCCGTGGCTGCAGGTAGTGATGGGCCTATGGCGTTATTTCAGTGCCACTATTCTGAGCCCCGTAAAAAAATATTGGGTAAAAAAGATTGCAATGGGGTTGCATTTTGAAGAAAATTTATTTTGAGTGTACAAAAGCTGAATTTGAGTGAACAAAATTTTTGCTGCGAAAAATGTATTTCAGTGTTCGGGTTATCCATATACACACACACAAGCACCCCCTCGCTCAGTTTTTCATTTGCGGGTTGTGCAATGGTTGCTGGGTCACAACATTATCTGCTGCGAAAGCGCCAACTCTCTGTACACCATTATAAGTGGCCACAAAACCAACCAATCCAGACTTGGTTTCAAAAATTCTATTGGCTCTACGGTTCCAATCAGCTTTCTGCTGCATTCGGACACCCGGGAAAACTGTCCCCAGCCCGCCCTTTCAGATAAGGAGTTTTGATTTACCCCTTTCAGCCAAAGAAGAGATGGGAATCAAATAATGGCTCGAATAATACTACCCACAGTATCAGGTGAGTTTAATTTTTTTTTAATTTAGTAATTTGCTGTCCCTTTCTGTTTAATATGCCGTGAAATTGTAGTTACAGATGCAGCTGTAGAGTTTAAGCAGCCTAATGGGTAATTACCAGCGTGTTTTTACTGGGCATTATCCCAATCATGTTTTTTGGGGTAATGGTGCAGGAGTCAGCAGAAAAATTGGTGTTTTTTCGAACAACATATCCAAAAACCTTCAGGGGGGCCAACAGAGAGTGGAGTGGGGGCCTAGAACTCGCTTCCGGAGGAAAAAAGGTGTTTTTTTTGTGTGTGTTTTTTTCTAAATGTTTTAATTTTTTTCGTTCATTATTTGGTTTATCTTTTTATCAACATTTGATTTCAAATTTAAAAATGTCTTTGGACTGGTGCTAAAAAACTTTATTAAAAAAAACCCTTATGTTATGCAACACTCTTTTTAAACTCATGTTTTTCCCCAAAGATCTTTTCCCGGGTTTTAAAAATAAACTTGACCCTTTTTAAAAAGATGTTTTACATCTACTAAACGTTTTTAAAGGCAGTAAAAACCACAGGCCTCAGTTTTTTTGCGTAAAAAAACAATCCTAACCCCTTTTCCCGCTGAGGGTTTTAACCCCCAAAAGTGGCATGGGGGCAAACCGTGTCTTTCCAGAAGGGGACCATGCAGAGGAAAAGGTTGTATGTCAGTATTAAAAAAAGTTTGGCAGCGAAAATTTTAGCCTGAATCATTCCACAGCCCATTTAGTTTTCCCTTCTCTTAACTGTTTTTTAATAAGATTTCAAATTTTGGAAAAACCTTTTCCCAAAAAAGGGAATATCTTTGTGGAGGATGGTTTGCATAAGGGAACAGGTTTGTTGTAAATTCATTTTTTATGTGTGTTTTGGCATTTTTGCATGTCTTGCTTGAATTATTAGTTGATCTTTTTCTTGATTTTTTTGCTATTTTTCTGTAAAAAAAAGGTGGCAGTTGCGGCTCCTGTAATTAAAACTGAAACGAAGGATTTAAAAATTTGTGTGAAGGGGGGTAAATCCCCCTTTTTTCTTTGGAAACATTGACACATTTTCCCACCGTTTTCCCCCCTTTTAAAGTGCCAAAAAAGTTATATTTACCGGTATATTTTAGATCCCGGCATTTGAAAAAGGAAAATTTTCCTGATGAGACTGGGGGGGGGAAAATTTTGATAAAAAAGGAAATTTTAATTAAATAATATAGTATCAAAATTCTTTTTTTAAATTTCCCGCGGAATCTGAGTTATCATTGTGAAAAAATAAAAAAATTAAATACTTTAAAACCATAGAAATTTAAATTTTTTTTGGGTAATGACTTTTCCCTTGCTTTGGATTTTTAAAATTGTAGTTTTTGCCAATATAAAAGGACTTTCCGAAGATGGATCACAGTCCGAAGTCTGTGGGGGTGGGTAATCTTTTTCAATTTTGAAAAAATTTTGCAGAAAAGCCCACAAACATAATATTTTTTTTTTTTTTTTTTTTTAGTAAAACGCTTTAATCATGGTGCCGGGAAAAAAAGGCCAAACTCATCACCCAACTCAAACTTCAGTATCCAAAACAGACAGGAATCTTTTATTATAGTTCATATACCCTATTATGCCCATTTTTTAAAAATTTTGGTGAAGATTTTTTTAAACAATAGCGGGGTTTTAATTTCATATAAAACATTTTATGATCACACTATTTTTTAAATTTTTTATTTTATTTTTGAAAACATGCTGCGAAAGTTCTAATCAAGTTTAATGGGTATCTTTTAATCTAAAGAATTTTTTTTCGAGAACGGATGTTTTCACTGTTTTTTTGCGTGGAAGATGTATTGCGTTGCCTTGAACAACAAGTCGACCCAAAACTTTAAATTTTTGGTGGGAAGAAAGACCTTCAGACAGAGGCTTTCCCCAGTGGCAGAGAAAAAATTCATCTCCCAGTTTCTTAGGGGGGTTTTTCTTTGGGAGGCAGGGATGGAGCCTTAAAAAAGTTTTTTAGTGGTGAGTTCCTTTTACCTTTTTTGTCCTAGTGTCAAAAAAATAATGGATAACAAAAACGGATTTTTTTGATAAAAGAATGATTTAGGATTGAAAGCAGTTTCTTTGGGATGAAAAAAGGGGCAAAAACCCCAAGTATTCTCGCCGATCTTAAATAAAAACTTCAGGTTGGTTACATACATTTGGATAATTTTTCACCCATATTTTTGAAAATGTTACCTGAAATGAATTATAATCATTTGTCTTCACAAAAACTGTTGGTGAAATAATTGCAGTCAGCCTGCCCCGGGGGCCCATCTCCTGCCTTTTTCAAAGAATGGTGCTACAATTTCTCTGCTCAGGAGGGTTGATTTCAGCTGTCTGTTAAGGAGGATGTTGCAGATGTGGAATTTTCCCCTGTATGCAAAGTGACCCCCTGGTTTAGCTCTGGCACTGTATATTATGGTATTGTTTTAAAATTTTAACCTTCTGTATTTCCTTTTTTCCTTATACTTTTCCCAGGTTGAAGATGCAGCAGACATACAGTCTCTGATGTTGTCATGGTCACCGGGATAAAACGATAAAGAGGGAAAATTAAGGGAAAAGCAGAAGGAAAGCGAAAAAAAGTAGAGATTTTTCCCACCCCAACTAGTTTTTCTTTTTGTTTTTTTTAAAGTCCATTTTTACACTCTACAACAATACGTTCAATCTAAGCAGCTCAGAAAGGGCAGGGGAATTTATCTTGTAAACCCTACTGTAAATCCAAGTTTGCCAAGTTTGTTTGGGGGAAAACCCTCAAAGTAAGTATTAAAAGCACCCACTGATCCAAGACAGCCCACTTTCTTTTGTAGTTATCCTTTTTTATTAGTTTTGAAAAACAATATTTAAAATATAATCTATTTTATTTCCTTATTTACAGCCGGGCCTGATTTCTTATGATGAGCTCCCAAACCCACATTTCAGTAAAAAGGGACATCTAGGGAGAGAACTGAGGGGAAGAAAAAATTTTTTTAAGATTTCTTGCAGGAGATTAAACATCAACATAAGTATTATTAATACCTATATATTGTGTATATATCCCGATGCATCTGTTAAATATTTTTGCTTTAACATACAGGGCACTAAAAGTATTTTTAGTTGTTAATTTAAAACATTGTAATCCGATTGCTTTTTATTTAAAAAAGACTTAAACATTTTCAAATATCACAGAGGGAAAAAAAGGGGTGAGGTGGTAAAAAATCAAGCCTTTTGCTGCCCACATGTGCTCCAGTGGATGACGCCGCCCCATTTTCCCCACCCTTTCCCGATGAAAAGAATTTAAAAAATAATATGCAAGTTTGACCACGAATGGGAGCGGCGGGGAGTCACTAATTTGTTACCCAGTTGTGAGTGCATGCTTTTAATACTTCTTTTCCAGTGAGCATCTGGACACGTACAATGTTTAAAACCATAATGAGTGGGGTTAGATAGGTGGTGGATTCCGAGTTTAACATTGTTGTCTTTTAATTTTGGGAAAATAAATGAGTAAAATGTTTTAAACATTGGGTGTTAAGATGTTGAGCTTTTCATGAAAAAGATAAAACTTCAAAAATTTTGGGGTCCCCGTTGATAGATATTCGGCTTTGTTTGATTGTCATTGTAATCTGAATTGTAATCTGTAATCTTTTAGCAAAAAACGATTTGAGAACAAAAGGGTTGACTTTCACGTCCCTCTTAAAGGTCACTGTTGGTTTGCCCGTGAAAAATTGTATATACAGGTCACGGCCGTAAGATTCTGAATGTTAAGGGTTTTTTCTCTGAAGTCCCTCCAGGGGTTTTTCCAGTGGGGATTCAATTTCAGGAACCCCAAAAAGTGTTTAGATTCTTCTTGCAGAAGCACCCCCCAGTCAAAGCCGGATCCAAGCTCCTTAAAACAAACAATATAAAATCATTATTCCAGAATATACTTTTTGGGAGTAAATTTTTTTTTGTTTTTTTCCAATAAAAAAAAACAATTTAAAAAAAATGCCTTTTTTTTCATGTTCTTCTTACTGTGATTTACATTAGTGGGAATTGATGGCAAAAATGTTAAAATCACCAGAAGCATCTTTTAATGTGACAAGTGTTTAATATGTTAATTTCAGAAGGCAAAAAGTTTCAGAAGAGCAAAAAAATTTATTTACCTCAAGTCTCGCCCCCATCCAGTTTGTAGATGCCCAAAAACCAAATGTTCAGGAGTGAGACCACCTTCTTCCCGAGGGGGTATTTTTCCCTCCTCCAAAGGTGACAAGATCTGGGTCGGGGCAAAAATGTAGTGGACAAAAGAGATGAATGACATCTGAAATGTCAAGCAGGCCATCCTCCTCAAGTGAGTGAAGAAAATCATGGTACTTGCTGTGACTGCAATCAACATCACGCCAAAGTGTTCTACTCTGTAAATACATTTGAATTTGGATTTATGGTATTATATGCTTTAAATCAATATAAACCTACAACAATCTCCCCCAGTCAAAATAAAAAAAAAACATCAAAAGACTAACCTCTGATTGTGGACCCTTTCCCGATAGAAACGCCTCCTGTTCCCCTTTTGGGAAACATGAATTGCAATGTCCAGTTTTCCTGATCCCAACCCTTTATAAAATACATTTTTTGGGAAATTGTCTTTAATGAAACTTGTTGCTAGAAAAAAATTTGATGGGCATTAAACCTTTATGGCAAGCCCTGGTGGGCTGATCTCGGAAAATGGAATGCAGTTTTTTTCCCTTTGTTGGTTGCATCCAAATCGGACCTAAAAAAAAATGGAAAAATTTAAAAATCTGGTTTTAGATCATGTTTTTTCAGTTAAAAATGCAGTTCCATTAAAAATGTTCAAGGAACATTTGGTTCTATGTTCAAAACCATAATTTAAAGCTTGGTAGTCTATACATCAATATTGGTAGTACTTATCAAAAAAAAACCTTTTTTTTTTAAGAACGTTATAATTTTTTTTAAAATGCAAACGTCCATGTTGGGTTGCTGAAAATTGATGTTCATAAAAAAAAACCCAATACAGCTCTCATTTCAAAACTACCAAAATTTCTAAAAGTTTAAATTTTACCCTTTCCCTTTGGGAGCCATCCACTCCACCAAAGATCACAACTTGTACCTGTTTCAGAGGAAAACAATCCCCTAAGGGGATTTTCAGAACATGAAACATTGAAAATCATTTTCAGTATAAATTCCACTGATTTAAACGGGCCGTAGGTTGCTGAAAAAAATACCAAAATTTTATTGGAAAGTGGATTTCAATGAGACAATATTTTATTCCCTTGTCAGATTTTTTTTTTTAAATTTTCGGGGAATTACCATATTATGTGTTGAACTTGTTATCATGGAAAATTCGATATACAAAGTGTAAATAATTGCTCAAAAAAAATTTTCAATTAACAATATTACTGCTTTTTTCACATCCTTTTCCTTTTATTAATATTACTCTATGAAGTGCTTTTTTAAAATATTATCACACTGAAAGACCTATCAGATAAGGTTGAAAAACAGATTTAAAATATAAACCCCTCTTTCTGCCCAACTTTTTTTAGAGCTATATAAAATGGGGTTTTTTTTGCGGATTTGTGTCTATGTGGACAAAGGAGGGCCTACACCAGTAGCTTTTGAAAAAAAAGTAGTTCTGTAATCCGTTGGAAGATCCCAACAGCATCCTCGTCATGGAGGGCCTCACCCCACTGAACCGGAGACCCATAGAAAAAAAAACCCTTTAACCATTTTGAACCGCATTTGGCATCTATTTTTATAGCCAAATGATGTTGTCCAGCTCTTTGGGCATTCATTGTGCTGTATGTTCCTCTCAACAAGTCAAACTTTCATCTCCTGAAGATTTTTTTTAAACACCAAAACATTTAGGAGCAGCTGATCAAAATGAGTGTCCAACAAGTTCTTCAGTTTTTTTCTCTAAAAACGATTTTGGGGGGGCCCGGTCCCGACCAACTTCTGTTTCCCGTTCAATAACCCACAGAGGTGAGTTTTTCCCCTGAACAGATGATGAACATTTTGTGAGCCTCTTAACCTCTGACAAACCCCTATTTGTGAGAAAAATTCAAAAGAACAAACCCTGGGGTCAAAAACTCCAAATAATCCAGATTTAGTGGTTGTTGGTTTAAAGCAGCTTCCCGTTTAGAGAGGAGTCTATGCATCATTTGTGTCTCAAAGTCCTGTTAAAAAAAACATGGGAAAAAATTAGAAAAATACAATGAAATGGATCTCAGACAAAAAAACAACCCATAAAAAAACTACAGAGGTACATCTTTTTCAAGTTTAGTTTGAAAAAATTTGCTAATATCGTTTAACAAAAAAATGTACAAAAAGATTTTATATTACTTACATGGGCGGGGCATGTTTTTTTGGGTGTTCAGTAGAACATAAAAAAAGAGCTACCTTTAATTTGGGGGGATAGTTGGATGGTTGATAAACACTTCTACACCACGATAGTCTTTAAAAATAATATATTTTAAAATAAAATAATTAAAGATATTATCCAAATTGGGGTTTAATTGAGTTTATTTTATTTGCCAATTTTTGGGGCTGTTTCGGGAATGCAAGTTGCGGCTGATTGGAAACCCAAATCAAAAATTTTTTAAACCAAGTCGTGATTTTGGTTTTTTATTTTTTAACGGGGACAGAGAGTTGACCCAGAGAAAGTTTTTTGGCGCCGCAACACAACGCAAAAATGAAAAAAAGGCGAGAGGGTGCTTTTTGTGTGTGTATATGGATAAATGCAAACGAAAAACATTTTTTTCGCAGCAATGAATTTTGTTCACTCAAATCAGCTTTTCGCTCAAATAAATTTCCCCAAAATGCAACATTGCTCGCAAATTTTCACGTGCCAAATAGTGGTGCTGAATACAAAATGGGCGCTGATATCAGGTTTACACTGTTTAGCAGAAAAGGGTGAAATCGAAGCCCCCTTAGGTTTTATTTGCTGGAGTAGTTAGAAAGGCAAGTAAAGGCCATTGATACTCAGCAGTCATCGTATTCATTCACAAGTGCTTAAGGCGTAAAGGAAAATTGTCTGCTATATTGATAAAATCATAACCAGTTCAAATCCTAGTTGGGGTTTACTTTTGTTATGTTGAAAAAGGATTTTTTAAAACAGTTAAAGTATATTTAAATTACAAATATGTGAGACATTTTTAGAATTACTGAACTTTTTCCTCTGTGGAATTGTGTCCACAAGATCTGTAACAAATTATAGATTTTGGGTAGGTAGCACGTATTATAACAATCCAAAAAACATATTCTACCCATGTGAATCACAGTAAATGCTTTAAAAAGACTGTGTTTATCAACCAGTATATGCATTGAAGATCCTCATTAAACTTTATATTAGTGATTCCCAGATCTGTTGCCGATTTTATATGATTTCAAAAGCAATTGAGTAAAGCTTCGTATAACTAATCAAACTGTCTTTAAACGAGAAAATTCCAAAATGTCTTCTGCAATTTTAAGGAATGCCTGGATTTATGTTAATGAGACAAAAATTTTAAAGAACTTTGCTCTTCCAAAGGTGCATAAAATCCTAAGCCACTGAAAAGAAGGAGCAGCTGGATAAGACATCTGGCAAATTAAAAAGCACACTTTGTCAAGCAACATTCCTTTAGTTGAATTATTCAGCGCTGCTGGGGGTAAATAAGTATCTTCCGAGTCAGCACAACAGAGTAAATAATTGACGTAATAAATACTGAAAGACTAAGTTTTGCCATTTCTGTATTCTTAAACCATCTTCCAGTTACACAATCCCCCGCAGTCAATATCACATTCAATGTCTCTGCTCCTTACCTGTCTTGTTACCAAGCATCAACACCTTTGCTTCAAGGCTTTACCGTCCTTCCTTTCATAGACATAAAATAAAACACATTTCCTCTACATGTCCAATAATAATAGTAAACTTGCAGGAACGAGAAAAAGCATAAGATGAGAATATTTATGACAAGAGCCTGGACATCAGGATGAGAATGTGCCTTGTCACCCATTACGTGAGCTCGTCTGCCATCCCTCGGTTACTGGCACGTTACACTCGGAGCAAAATGCAATGGAGAATATCAATCAATCAATCAACATTTATATATAGCACATATTCATACAAAAATGTAGCTCAAAGTGCTTTACAAAATTATTAGAAAAAAAGAAGACCAAAAAAAAAAAATAAGTCGACATTAAAACATGAATAAGTAAGGTCCGATGGGGGTGGACAGAAAAAAAAAAAAAAAAAAAAAAACCAACCGGCGGGGAAAAAAAAAAAATCTGTAGGGGGTTTTAGAAAAGACTGCCCAGTCCCCCCTGGGCAATCAAACATAAATGAAAAAGTCCCTTTGTATTTAGGGGTTTTTTGGAAGGACTTGTGATGATGGGCCGGGGTTCGGGCCACCATCAATGTTTGGGGCATCATGATGCTTTGGTAGGTGATGGTCCCCCCGGAAAAAAAAGAAGGGGAGTAGGGGGGGATGGGTTTTTGGGTCATGTGAATAGTTTTTATGAAATGAACATACGAGACAAAAATTAATTAAAAATGAAGATAAAAGGCCTTTTTAAATAATAAATGTAAAAAGTAAACGCAATGTAACCCCGAAATGGAATAAATCATGTATGTGGGAAAATTTCAGATAAACGATGAAATTTTTTTTCATAAACAAAAATAACTATTATATGTTTTTTTACTTTTTTTTATACTACCAACGTTACATATCTATGAAATGGACATTTAAAATGTTTTTAATCATTTCACTAAAAAAACACTGCAAAAATATTAAAGGCAAATTAACTTTTGGCCTTTTGGGAAAAAAAAAAGGTTTTGTCCAGGAAAGAATGATTTTAACGTAGCCCCTCTACTGAGGTCCAAAAAAAAAAAAGTGCAGTCCTCAAACTCAAATCCTCCTTTATGGCCTAATGATTAAATTTTTAAAATCAAATCAATAAAGTCATTTTAAGAGATAAAAGTCTCTATAGTCGTTTAACAACCACTTTTTAAAGTTTTTTAAAAAATATAAAACAGAATCTCAATGAACGGGACTGGGAGTAACGAATAATATGTGACACTGGAAATATAATTCCTACGGGGAAAAAGAAAAAATCGACTTTAAAAGGACCTGTAAAGAGGCATTTAATAAAAAGGAGACTTGTGGTTTAATGTCAATTTAAGAACCTTTTGGCCACCGTTGTACTATAACGGGAGCTCAAGCAGCACTTAACAGTAAATAGTCTAACAGGACAATGACTGACTGAAACGAGATGTAGCGCAACAATTAAGGTTCACACTGTCGTTTGCATGTTTAGAAGCTGGTTGGCTGAAACTGTTTATAGCGAATAATAGCGGTAAATAATTGCGTAAATAGAATTACTGAAAGACTAAGTTTTGCCGTTTCTGTATTCTTAAACCATCTTCCAGTTACACAATCCCCAGTCAATATCACATTCAATGTTCTCTGCTCCTTAACCTGTCTTGTTACCCAAAGCATCAACACTCCGTTTCATTCAAGGCTTTACCGTCCTTCCTTTCATAGACATAAAATAAAACAATTTCCCTCTACATGTCCAATAATAATAGTAAACTTGCGGGAAAGCGAAAAAAGCACAAGATGGGAATATTTATGACAAGAGCCTGGACATCAGGATGAGAATGTGCCTTGTCACCCATTACGTGAGTTTCGTCTGCCATCCCTCGGTTACACTGGCACACGTTACACTCGAACAAATGCAATGGAGAATATCAATCAATCAATCAACATTTATTTATATAGCAATTCATACAAAAATGTAGCTCAAGTGCTTTAAAAATTATTAGAAAAATAGAAGACACAATAAAAATAAACATAAGTTGACATTAATTAACATAGAATAAGTAAGGTCCGATGGCCAGGTGGACAGAAAAAACAAAACAAAAAACTCAAAGGCTGGAGAAAAAAAATAAAATCTGTAGGGGTTCTAGACCACGAGACTCTCCAGTCCCCTCTGGGCAATCTACCGAACATAAATGAAAAGTCCTCTTTGTATTTAGGGTTTCTGGAAGGACTTGATGGTGATAGTCACGTAGACTTCTGGCTTTCAGTCCATCAATGTTGGTGCATCATGATGCTTTGGTGGTGATGGTGGTGCAGGCCACGGAAAAACAGAAGAGGAGTAGGGTCAGTATGGATTTTGGAGTCACTGTGAATAGTTATTATGAAGAATTGAACATACAGAGTATCAGTATTAAGTTAAAGTGAAGTTATAAAAGGCCATGTTAAAGTAATAACATGTAATAAAGTAATACCCGACAATGTACACCTTCAGAAGTGGAATAAATCGACTGTATACGTAGAACATTTCAGATAAACGATGAATTTTGTTAATCATAAACAATGCAACATAACTATTATATGTGTTGTTACTTTTTATTTATACTCACCAAACGTTACATATCTACGAAATGGACATAGGTAATATGTTTATAATCATTCTCACTAAAAGACACTGTCAAAATATATTAATGAGCAAATTGAGACACATTGGCCTTTAGGAAATATAAAAAGTGTAGCAGCTGTCACTTAGGACAGAATGCATTGTTAGCATGAGCACTCTCTACTGACACGATGCCCGAAAAAAGAAACAGTGAAGTCCATGCAAACTCAAATCCTCCTTGATGTTTGACCTAATGATTAATGTTCAATATCAAATCAATAAAGTCATTTTAAGAAGATGACAAGTCTGCTATAGTCAGTTTAATCAACGCTACTTTTAAAAGTTTCCTTATACAGAATATAAAACAGAATCTCAATGATACGGGACTCCTGGTAGTAACGAATAATATGTGACACTAGAAATTATAATTCCTAATAACGGAACAAGTAAAAACTACGACTTCCTAAAACGGACACTGTAAATGTAGGCATTTCAATAAATAATTTAGGAGACTTGTGTGTGCATTTCAATGTCAATTTAAGAACTACGTAGGCCACCTGTTGTACTATAAACGGTAGCTCAAGCAGCACTTAACAGTAAATAGTCTAACAGGACAATGACTGACTGAAACGAAGATGCTGCACACTAACAATTAAGGTTCACACTGTCGTTCTGCATGTTTAGAAGGCGCTGGTTGGCTGAAACTGTTTATAGCGAATAATAGCGAGTAAATAATTGCGTAAATAGAATTACTGAAAGACTAAGTTTTGCCGTTTCTGTATTCTTAAACCATCTTCCAGTTACACAATCCCCAGTCAATATCACATTCAATGTTCTCTGCTCCTTAACCTGTCTTGTTACCCAAAGCATCAACACTCCGTTCATTCAAGGCTTTCCGTCCTTCCTTTCATAGACATAAAAAAAAACACATTTCCTCTACATGTCCAATAATAGTAAACTTGCAGGAACGAGAAAAAGCACAAGATGGGAATATTTATGACAAGAGCCTGGACATCAGGATGAGAATGTGCCTTGTCATCCATTACGTGACTCGTCTGCCATCCCTCGGTTACACTGGCACACGTTACACTCGGAGCAAATGCAATGGAGAATATCAATCAATCAATCAACATTTATTTATATAGCATATTCATACAAAAATGTAGCTCAAATGCTTTACAAAATTATTAGAAAAATAGAAGACACAATAAAAAATAAACATAAGTCGACATTAATTAACATAGAATAAAGTAAGGTCCGATGGTCAGGTGGACAGAAAAACAAAAAAAAAACTCCAAAGGCTGGAAAAAAAATAAAATCTGTAGGGTTCAGACCACGAGACGCCCAGTCCCCTCTGGGCAATCTACCACGTATAAATGAAACAGTCCTCTTTGTATTTAGGGTTTTCATGGAAGGACTTGATGATGATGGTCACGTAGACTTCTGGCTTTCAGTCCATCAATGTTGGTGCATCATGATGCTTTGAGTAGGTGATGGTAGGCAGGCCACCGGAAAAACAGAAGAGAGAGTAGGGGTCAGTATGGATTTTGGAGTCACTGTGAATAGTTATTATGAAGAATTGAACATACAGAGTATCAGTATTAAGTTAAAGTGAAGTTATAA
Source organism: Polypterus senegalus (assembly GCF_016835505.1). Classification (NCBI taxonomy): domain Eukaryota; kingdom Metazoa; phylum Chordata; class Cladistia; order Polypteriformes; family Polypteridae; genus Polypterus; species Polypterus senegalus. The sequence continues at coordinate 15,368 of NW_024378186.1, forward strand.
AAGGCCATGTTAAAGTAATAACATGTAATAAAGTAATACCGACAATGTACACCTTCAGAAGTGGAATAAATCGACTGTATACATTAGAACATTTCAGATAAACGATGAATTTTGTTAATCATAAACAATGCAACATAACTATTATATGTGTTTGTTACTTTTATTTATACTCACCAAGCTTACATATCTGAAATGGACATAGGTAATATGTTTATAATCATTCTCACTAAAAGGCACTGTCAAAATATATTAATGGAAGAATTGAGACACATTGGCCTTTAGGAAATATAAAAAGTGGTATGCGCTGTCACTTAGGACAGAATGCATTGTTAGCGTGGCCTCTCTACTGACACGATGTCACGAAAAAGAAACAGTGCAGTCCATGCAAACTCAAATCCTCCTTGATGTTTGACCTAATGATTAATTGTCAATATCAAATAAATAAAGTCATTTTAAGAAGATGACAAGTCTGCTATAGTCAGTTTAATCAACGCTACTTTTAAAAAGTTTCCTTATACAGAATATAAAACAGAATCTCAATGATACGGACTCGAGTAGTACTGAATAATATGTGACACTGAGAAATTATAATTCCTAATAAGGAACAAGTAAAAACTACGACTTCTAAAACGGACACTGTAAATGTAGGCATTTCAATAAATAATTTAGGAGACTTGTGTGTGCATTTCAATGTCAATTTAAGAACTCACGTAGGCCACCTGTTGTACTATAAACGGTAGCTCAAGCAGCACTTAACAGTAAATAGTCTAACAGGACAATGACTGACTGAAACGAAGATGCTCGCCATAACAATTAAGGTTCACACTGTCGTTCTGCATGTTTAGAAGGCTGGTTGGCTAAACTGTTTATAGCTAATTGTCCCAAGTTGGAAGTGCGTATAGCGATCAGACACGAAAAGACACATTTAGGCATAATGGCAGTAGTTTATTTTTCTACAATACAAATTAGCACAACCTGGTCTCCAAACACACAAATATGAAGTTTATTACGTTTACACTGAAACTCTTTACATACACAATATAATTAGGGCGTCCACCTGCCCGACCTGTGGCTAACCTTCCTCGATAGCTCGATTCGCCGCTATCCGTCCAAGCTTGTTAAATGGAGGAATAGAAAAAACTTTCACAAGGGAGGAGGATCAGCGACACGAACCTGAGCGACAACACCACTGAGCCACCTAATCCGGATAATTAACAGCTCTGCACAACTGAACTACTACTACTGTTCTTACTCGGCGGATGAAATATGTTGTTTGACATATACGCGTTAAAATGGTTTAATTGATACGAGAGTATCATTGTTGTATTCTCCTAATGAAGACTAAAAATTATATGTATAGATGTATACTATATGACGACGGTTTTGAACAAAATTAAGTGTTCCATAAAAAGGTTGAACGATTTACCTAATTTCTTTTCATATATATATAAAGTTAATATATGACAATATATCTTTGACACTACTGTGTGTCAGCTGCACAAAGGAAATCACAGCAATCCACAAGAACAATAATTAATTCTCAGCAACTACCTGAATTGTAGCTTAACCATATCAACTGAAATGTGTAATGTCAATGAATTACAAAATATAACTAGAGAGTTAAGTGTCAGATAGACTCTCAAAATTAAGAGGTCAATGCCTTTCAGTGTGCTGAGGCTTTACAAAGATTCAGTAACCAGTGACCATGTTCACCGAAGCCCTATCATGATCCAATCTGCACTACGCATGTCTGAGGCTTCAGTAGCACGCATGTCCACCAGTTGCCCCTCGTCATCATCTCAGTAGTACGCATTCTGAGGCCGGTGCCTGTTCAAGCCCGCTTCGTCACACATCTCATTTGTATGCATGTCTGAGGCTTCAGTTGCCGCGTCATCATCTCAGTAGTACGCATGTCTGAGGCTTCGTGCCCCGCTCAAAGCCTGTCATGACGCAATCTCATTTATGCACGCATGTCTGAGGCTTCAGTTGCCGCGTCATCATCTCAGTATGCATGTCTGAGGCTCGTGCCTTGTTCAAAGCTCCGTCATGACGCAATCTCATTTGTATGCATGTCTGAGGCTTCAGTAGCCGTCATCATCTCAGTACGCATGTCTGCTCAGTGCTTCCAACCGCAATGCATGGTGACAGCAGGACATTTCCACTCTTATGTCAGCTTACTGCTTCGACCTGAGAGTTAGGAAGTTATATTAATTACATTACACTGCATATTCCACCACATCAGGTTACAAAATTTCAACAGAGTTGTGATTGTTGAAACAAATCTTTCTGGATCATCAACACAACTGAAATTATTGTGCAGTACATTACTTAGTGTCAAAAAAAAAACGACAAATTTTGCATATTAAAATGCTGAATATTAGAATGCATAAGAACAGCTGTACTAATACGGTTCAAAACACTTCCTTCACCCATAATACTCTGGCTGTTCTCATAAATATTCTAGTCTCTGTATTGCACTGCATCACTTCTATAGTGAAGAGTGTTATACGCTTATTCACTGCATATAGAAATCTACATCTATCTATCTATCTATCTATCTATCTATCTATCTATCTATCTTATCTATCTATCTATCTATCTATCTATCTATCTATCTATATATATATATATATATATATATATATACACATAGTATATAGTCATATTATGTTATATAGTGTTAAATGCTATACACTTTTTTGTTTGATATTCTATATGTTCTTTTTACTGTCCTATATGTTGTTTATATACTGTGCTACTACGATATCACTGTTTCGTCACTTCTCATAAATCTTCCTTTTCTTCCTCAGGTTCATTATTACTGCTATAATTACTGCATTAATATTCAAGATGTCATTCAGTCAGTCATTGGCCAACCTGCTATATCCTAACACGGGTCTGCTGGACCAATCCCAGCCAGCACAGAGTGCAAGGCAGGAAAAAATCCCGGGCAGGGCAGCGTGCCAGCCCACCGCAGGACACACACACACATGCGCATTTGCAAACACACACACACATACTAGGGACAAGTTAGGATCGCCAAATCACCTAACCTGCATGTCTTTGCACTGTGGGAAGAAACCAGAGCACCGAAGGAAACCTCCACGAGACACGGAGACAGCATGCAAACTCCACACAGGGAGGAGCTGGGAAATTAACCTAGGTCTCCTTACTGTGAGGCAGCAGTGTGATCAAGATGCATCTAATGAAAATATGTGTCTTGTTTCATGTGTATGGTGAAACCGTAGATCAGAGGTGTTCAAAATTTTTTTAGGGTTGCGATCTACTTTTAAAATGACCAGGTCGAAATATTCTACCTACATCAAAAATTATATATAGTACAGCCGAATAATGCAGTCAAGGAGTTTTTGAATTCAGCCGAGTGAAAAATGACGGCTGTCCGATTAACTGCGATTTTAGTTCCGTCACCTTTCTCTTTCTCAGATCGCTTTTTGGAAGGACGTCAGTTTCATAGTTTTTATGAACAGTTTGAAAGTGCCTTTCCACATTTTCCTTCTTTGGAATAGCAATACCCTCCCCAAACATTTTTTTTTAAATCCCTTCTTTAGTCCATATAAATTGGAAGGCTAACTAGATCACTTAGACAGCCGGAGTTTTGCTAGCAGCGCTGGCGCTTGATCGCTGGGATGACCAGTGTGTTAGAAGAGAAGCGATCTCAGACTGGCGCTCTGTATGTCAACAAATCAAGTGGCAAATGCCATAGGGAGGATATATGATAGACTAACGTTTAAACATTTTTTTTTTAATGCAACGCGATGTACCTGTACCACCTTTGCGATCTACCGGTCGATCGCGATCAATGCATGGGGCCCCCCTGCCGTAGAGCTAGCTAACGTAGGGGATTTCATTAGTAGTAGTAGCCTAGGTATATTATGTTACAATAGGTAAACTGCAGGTCTTGTACTTTGAATGTTAGGTGGTATACATGTATCAAGTCTTATTTAGGATGTCTTGAGATACTTGATTAGTATGGGCTGCAGTTACGATAAACAAAAATAAATGTTTCTGACAAAGACAGATTTTTGGAAATTACTATAAATATGGATAGCTGCCTGCTCTTTGCTTCCAGTGCATAAGTATCTTTAAATGTCGCCTGTATCAATCGATGGTGTGTCTACAGGGTCGTCATTAACAAGGCTAACATGGGGTGAAGTAATTGGCAGTGTTGATCAAAGTAACAAACGACAGATCTCAGTGACATTTGGCTTTGCCTCCCCTTCATCATCTCACGTGCACTTTTTAAACAAGCTTTAAGGTGTCGTTTTGAAACATGTGTGCGTCAAAAGCTTAGCATCTCATTTCCAATGCACATGATGTGGATGTGTAGCGCCAGTTCGTATCAGTATATCAGTGACACCTGGAGCTTATACCTGTGAATGTCACAGTGTCCAAAACACTCACCTGATCCCAATTCAGTCTAATACGCACCTAAACTACTTAAAAGTAGTAGTAATGCGTCCAAGTTTGAAGGTTATTTTTTGGAGACGAGTGAGGTGAGATATAAACATACCAATAAAACGACTAATCTACTTTGCGATTACATTTGGGATACCCGATGGAAGGTTCACGCAAGAGGTCTCGATCTCTGGTGTGGAATTACTTTGATTTAGTATCTCCATCAAAGGTAAAATGCATGATTTGCAATAGCAACTTGCATTTAGCAGTAACACGTCTTCAATGCTTCGTCACTTGAGGTCGACGCATCCTGGCGTTACAGAGGAATCGACAATCCCGCTGTATCTGCTCACACTGGAACTTCTAAGCAAGGTATGACAAATTTTTATTCTTATAGTATTACACATATTTTAGCAATTATGACCCAGCAGTAGTGAAAGTGTCTGCAGCATGAGGTCTGCTGCGGGTGTACACAGTTTGCTTGCTGCAATAAGCTTGTTTTGTGTGGTTTTTTTTTAGGCAGACAAGAGGAACTGGATGAGGCTTTGGTTGACATGGTGATAAAAGATTTGCAGCCCTTTTCTATTGTCGAAGATAAAGGCTTCAAGGCTTTTGTTAACAAACTGGATCCCAGCTACATCCTCCCAACCAGAAAGGCACTAAAAGCCATGGTTCAGGCCAAGTACTGTGCAGCCAAAGAGAAGGCAATGGCTGAGGTAAAGCAGGCTACTTATGTCAGCCTGACCTCTGATATGTGGACTTCAATTAATATGGATGGTTATCTGGGTGTCACATGCCATTATGTCACAGCTGAAGCCAAACTGGCCACAGTTCTCCTTTGTGTCAGCCAATTTCCCCAGACACACACTGCTGCTCACATCACGGAGTCCATGAGTGTGCTAATGACTGACTGGGGAATCAGTGGCAAGATACACTGCATGGTGACTGACAATGCAGCCAATCTTGTTGCCACTGCCCAGCTGCTGAAAGTTCGTCATGTTCCATGCTTTGCCCATACCTTGAATCTGGTAGTAAAGAAGGCAATTGACCAGACACCCAAGCTCCAGGTAATTCGCCAAAAAGCAAGGAAAATTGTGTCTTTGTTCAGGTCAAGTTGCAATGCGAAGGAAAAATTATCGGAGATGCAGCAGCTAATGGGCAGGCCAGTGCAGAAGGTGGTTCAAGAAGTGGACACCAGATGGAACAGCACTTACGACATGCTGCAGCGTCCTGTATGACCAACGTGAGGCAGTTGGTGCTGCCTCTCTAATTTAAATACAGAGGTTGTTCCCTTAACAAGTGGAGAGTATGATATTATTAGTGAATGCCTGACCCTCCTTCTTCCACTAAAACATGCAACAACTGAGATGTCTGCAGAAAAAATGGTGTCGGCATCAAAAATGATCCCACTATATCGCATGTTGCAACACACAATCTCGGAGAAGAGTACCAAGGTGACCAGGGAGGAGTCCATACAATTAGGTAAGCTGCAATGATCCAAAAACATTTTTGTACAATGAATAGTTGTGTCCCTTTAACATTAATGATTGCTATTTTCTGTCTTAGGTGTGCATCTGAAGGAAAGTTATGCCTCCAGATTCCATACACTGGAATCCATCCGGGTTTTGGCCTTGGCTACGCTGTGCTGGACCCAAGATTTAAAACTATTGGCTTTGGCAATCCAGACCGTGTCAGAGAGGCTGAGAGACAACTCACCTTGGAATGTGCATCCCTAATGCGGTCCTCTCCAGACACTGTGCACGTGACACCCCAAGGTGATTTTTTGTATGGAATGTTCATTTTTGGTATTTGATGCATTTAATGTGTACTGTGAATAAAACCATGTACTCTTTGACTCTTTCAAACAGAGCCACAGCCTTCAACATCAGCCCTGGCCCCATCCTTGGAAGCAACATGTCCCACACAGACAATCTATGGCAACTTTTGGACTTGCATGTTTCCGAGGTTTCAAAGAGTCCACAGTGCCACTGCAGATGCCACTGCATGAGGTGAAGAGATACCTAACGGATGCTTATCTTGGTAGACAAGAAGATCCACTCCTGTACTGGAAGGAGAGAATAACTGTTTACCCCAGTCTTTATCAGCTTGCCATCAAGTATCTTTGTCTGCCAGCAACGTCTGTTCCCAGTGAACGCATTTTTTCAAAGGCTGGGGAAGTCCTCTGCAAAAAAAGGAGTCGCCTGAAGCCCAGCACAGCAGAACAAATTATCTTTTTAAATAAAAATGACTAAAACCGCTGCACTCACCAACTTTATTGCAAGCTTCCCAGGTCTAAGTTCTTGGGGATCCACATCCTAGTGATACTTGATGCAACTGGACAGAACTGGTTGGCTTTTTGTACAAATTAGTTTGTCCACTCATGTTTTTGGGTTATTGCAAACTATGTCTTTATTAAAAACTTAATTTGAAATATCAAACTGGCTGAGTTTTTTCTTTTTTGTTGGATGTGCAACACATCGACTTTGTATTGTCCAGATTTGTTTTCCATAGTGACACATTTCTTTATGTTGTACAAAGATGGGACTATTCTGAAATTCAACCCAGGAGTTATTTTAATAAAACTCGTGCATAACTGATGATAAAGGAAACTATAATGAATTGCCATGGGGTTATTTCAATTAAGCACCACGGTATTGTATTATACTGTATGTAAACATTACAGTACTTTAGTGCAAATTTAAGAGCATTTCACATTGGACTATTTACAGTGTAATGTATTGTGGCTACAGTATTACTGTTTTACTAGCAATTCTTCTAGTTCTTGCAAAATTTAGAGTGATAGTGATGGACCATGCGCATTTCCACAAGGTGTAGTCTAGTTTGAGTTTAATTCAAATACTGATATATGCTGGTTTTACATTGGAATTAAAATCTGAATGTACATTGTGCGGATTAAATTTCCGATTAGGAGTCTAACACCATCCAGGGCAGGCTCCTGTCTTCAGGTTTTCAAGGAGCATTGTCGCATAATCGGAGCAATCTCTATCAAACGCATCAGGCAGCGGAAATCTGCAATACCCAACAGATGCTGACCAGGTTTGTTGCTCGAACACGAGCTGGCTGTCCGACTGGCGCAATTGTTCAAGCCACCGTTCGCGCATACGTGAGGCGCCTGCACTGATTACCGTTGTTTAGAAGTAAACGTATATAGTCAACGTTGACCCGATTACTGCAGCATAATTGCTTGCTAAGCGTATGCCGAGTTACAATGTTTGACATTTATTGCCAGTTATAACTTTGATTTCAAAGATATCTATCACAACTTCAGACATTCAGGTTTCATCCGAAATGCTCTGATAAGACTTTGAATTGTTAAATGTGCTGTTAATACAAATGGCCAGGAGGGGTCACTAGAGAGGTGAGTGTCAAATGCTTCGAAGCTTCGATACGATTTCCGACACTATTGCTTCAAACGTTTTGATGCTTCGTGAGGCTTCACTCCGCCCATCACTAGCTGCAGGTTTTCAGTTCCAACCAGATTCTAATCAGTGACAACACTTGATAACACTGATCTCATTTAATTAGCTGGTATTTTTTTTTCTTTTATTCAACATTCAGAATAGCCCTGCAGCATTATTTTTACATTCATAAGACATTTTGAAATATTTCTGCTTTTGCTATAGATTTAAATGCCTTTCTCTGTTCAGTTTTCCCCCTTCATTGTATCTTAATAATGACAATTAAAAACGAGCACAGCAGACACGCTGACAAACAAAACACTGAATAATCAAAGGCTGCAACTACTTTAGAGTCAGACCCACTAATTAGTAAATAATGAAGTAAATAATTAGAAGACCTTGAATGAAAATCAAGATGAAAATACTGTTAAAAGAAAAAAACATATTATTCCTATATAACTGCTTGGTACAGTTTTTTAAAAAAAAAACAAAAAAAAAACAACTTAGTTTTGTAATTTCTATATTGTTCCTTTAGAAATTTGGGAAATAACACATCACTTAATTAGCCCAGGAGTCCAATTAAAATAGAAGCTGGTTGGAACAAAACCCTGCAACCACAGGGGTTCCCAGGGCCGAGTTTGGGAAGCAGCTGGTGTATACAAGCAGAAAGAACTCTATGCAATTCAACCTTTAAGACCAAGACAAACGTGATGTGTCTCAATTTATATTATTGCACTGATTCCATCCCCTGCAGATTTTATAAGCAAAGGAACACTTAACAATCAGTTGAGGCAAAGTGCACACATATGATGATGGTGGTGAATTTAACATAAATTATGATTAAAATGGCTACTTTGAATGATTGCAATAAAGGTACAAAAATTAAAAGAGGAAATTTAAGGAAAATGGCTGTAAATCTGAGTACACTCTAAACTTAACAACTGGAATATAAGTAAATTCAAGAAAGATTATTACAATTAATGAAGTATCTTCTCAATATGCCACCAAGCTTTCATGCAGTAAGGCAATTTTGCATCTAAAATCCTTAAACAACATAGAAACACATGAGAAATCATTAGCAGCTCGAACAAAAAAGTAATGTTGAGAAAATATGGTAAGATGGGTGGCACTAAATTTTACTAGAGCTATTCAGCCAGTTATACAAAATGAGTAAATGATATCTTAGAGTAGCGGTTCTCAAACTGTTAGGCGCTAAGCTGTACAAAGGCGAATTCATGAACAAGACATCAAAACTGTATTTTAGAATTTGCAAGCATATAATCATAATGAATGCATTATAACTAAAATTAAAATAAAACATTTCTAAAACATAGATCTAATGACTAATATGTGACTGCTTTAAAGTACACAGCCTGTCCAGAGTTTGCTTTGATATTCGAGATATCGAGACACTCTGAGCTCCTTTTCTATTTGAAGTTTGTTTCTGTGGCCAGAGCAAGCGCCGCCACTGCTGCTTTAAGTAATGCATATTTTCATTGAGGTAACAGTAGATCTGGTGATAATGAGGCGCGAGTGCAACACATTGGCAGTAGCCAATATTGCCAAATTGAGTTAAATAATTTACTACGTATTGGGTTATTTTCATGACAAAAACTAACAGCGGCACAATTTTTTGTAATTTTACTGTAAAAAACTATGTCACAGATGTGTTTCAAGTGGATTCACGACAAGGAAGTTAAGACTCATTGAGTTCCACTCAACTTCAGTTTTGCCTAATGCAAGTCAATGGGGACTTCAAAAGTGAGTTTGAGATGTTGGAAATGCACTTTGAAAAACACTTGGGAAGGCAGCCAAACAGTTCTTAACCATAAAGGGAACTGGGGATCTTATCATTTAGAACTGTTTTTACCAGAGTATTTTGGGTGGCCACTGGGTTAGAATGGGGATTTCAAAAAGTGAGTTTGAGATGTTGAAGTGCACTTTGAAAAACATTTGGGAAACCAGCCAAAAGTTTCTTAACCATAAGGGTACTGGGGATTTCATCATTTAGAACTGTTTTTACCACAGTTTTTGGAGTGGCCACTGAGTTAGAGTTGATGGTAACCTGAATTCAGAATACCGCGTTTCAAGGCTAAAAATCACTTTGTGTACAAGTGTGACGGCTTGTAAACCTCAAGGAAACTGTTCAAAACAGCCAATTTCAGTAAAAGACTCCATTTCACATGTGATACAAGTGGTTTCAGCACATAAAAGTTAAGACTCATTGAGTTCCACTCAACTTCAGTTTTTACCCAATGCAAGTCAAAGGGGATTTCAAAAAGTGAGTTTGAGATATTTGAAGTCCACTTTGAAAAACAGTTGGAAACCATCCAAACAGTTCTTAACCATAAAGGGATCTGGGGATTTCATCATTTAGAAATGCTTTTACCACAGTATTTTGAGTAGCCACAGAGTTAGAGTTGAAGGTAGCGTGAATTCACAAAAGCAGCGTTTCAAGGCCTGAAAATCACTTTGTGTAGACGTGTGACGGCTTGTTTTCCACAAGAAAACTGTTCAAAACAGTCCATTTCTGTGAAAGACTCCCTTCCACATGTGATACAAGTGGATTCAGGACAAAGAAGTTAAGACTCATTGAGTTCCACTCAACTTCAGTTTTTGGCCAATGCAAGTCAATGGGGATTTTAAAAAGTGAGTTTGAGATGTTGAAGTCCACTTTGAAAAACACTTGGGGAAACCGTCAAACAGTTCTTAACCATAAGGGAACTGGAGATTTCATCATTTAGAACTGCTTTTACCACAGTATTTTGGTGGCCACAGAGTAAGAGTTGAAGGTAACCTGAATACACAGTAAGCGTGTTTCAAGAGCTGAAAATCACTTTGTGTACCACGATGTGACAGCTTGTAAACCACAAGAAGCTGTTCAAAACAGTACATTTCTGTAAAATGTAAGCAGATGTGTTTCAAGTGGTTTCACAACATAGAGTTTAAGATTCATTGAGTTCCACTCAATCTTCAGTTTTTGCCCAATGCAAGTCAGTAGTTATATGCATGGGGTTTATGTCAAAATGATTCCTGACCTTTAAGCCCCGCCCCTTTGGACTTTGGACGGAAGTCCGCCCTGTCGCCCCTGATGACGTCATACCGAAGTCCTGTCCGATGACTCAAGATCGGAAAGTCCTGCCCCTCCGCATGACCTAGCCCCGCCCCCCAGGCTCCTGATTGGTTCAGGAAACTGTCATCCATCCATCCATCCATTTTCCAACCTGCTGAATCCGAATACAGGGTCACGGGGGTCTGCTGGAGCCAATCCCAGCCAACACAGGGCACAAGGCAGGAACCAATCCTGGGCAGGGTGCCAACCCACCGCAGGACACACACAAACACACCCACACACCAAGCACACACAATTGAAACTGTCAAAGGGTCTTTTAATGGACGTCTGAGCCTCCTTGAAATCATCCATAGCCACCTGCTTAATTAAACAAACTGTCACGAGAAGCCCCTTCACATGTCAGGCCTGTTACAGACCTGTTGGTGGCCACTTCTCTCGAACACACACACACAAGCGTTTCAAAGGTCAGAGCTGTCTGCCTCTACGGTTTGGGTAAGAACTCCTGTATCTATCTATTATTTAAAATAATCTATGTCTTTAAAGATCTAAACCTTAGTTTAGCACTTGTAAACCATTTTTTATTTTATCTGAGTCAAGCCCCCAGACATTCTCTGCACTGACAAGCTGTCCCTTCTCTCTCTCTCTACAGTTGGCGTGAGAGCTGAGAGCTGAGACAGCCTCTGCGTGCACCCGAGATGCCCCTGGGTGAGCTCCAAGCGTACATGCAGTCAAGTTGAAGAGCGAGTTGCTGGCTCTCTGTCTATACAGCTGAGTACCTGAGGCTGTAAAAGCTGACAGTCTCTGAGCTCCTGCAGGCAGGCTATAGCTGTAAAAAAAAAAAAAAAACCCTCCTGCTGCGTTCTGCAAAAAGCATCCTTATCAGCAGCTGGGCATAGCAGCAGAGTATAGGTGCAGCCAAGGCCGGAAACTGCAGCCCCTGTGCATAAACTCCACCTCCTCCAACCCGTAGGCGTTGGGGGTGGTCAGGTGAAAAATTGCCTTACCTTGCAGAATGCAGCTTGTGAAACAAAGGGTGCTTTTAGGAGACATTCAAAGACCCAGACAGCGAGCATTGCTTGTGTACAGTTAAAATGATTGGCAAACATTTACTATCAGAAAGCACTTCCAAAACACCGCTCTATAAAGAGAGATGCTTTAAATTTGGTCTAAAACCTTTTTTTCCATCCCCTTTTAAATATATTTTGATATGTAAGCCTTGTAAAAATCACACAGTTAAATAATAGGCAACAGCACCCTTTTAAAATGGCATATTTTAAAAGCTATCCTCGGTGTATAAAAGTATTTCCCCACATAGATTTTTTTAGACATTTATAAGCCTTCAGCGTGCAGTCATTCTGGGGAAAAGGTAAAGGCGCTTTGGCAAGCCACGAATACGGAGGACATTTTACTAATATATGCGGCGCTCGCCTGAAGCTAAAGTGGTGGTGGGGGGTTGCGTTTTACAACACAGAGATGGTAGGTGTGTGTGACAGGCTCAGGGTATTGTTCATGTGTAAATGAATAGGATTAAGAACTAGGCTGTCTGTTTTGATAATTTTTTTATCCATCTTGTTGTAGGAATTGAGGTTTGTTATAGTGTTTCAGGTAGTTACACAGGTGCTTGCTGAAGCCCCTGCACCAGATCAGATGACGATCTTTAAGCCCAGGTCAGATCATTTTCTTGGGGGTGAGTGTGAAAAACAGCCTTACCTTGGGTATGCAAAGGTGACTTTTTTTAAAAAAAAATACAGGACTTTTAGGTGTCCGGCTTTGCTCTCAAATCCCTCCGATACTAGCAAAGTTGCGGCTGGCACAGCAGAAGGGTTTCTGAACAATCTCTTAGTGAATTTATTGTCAATCTGAAGTGTGTGAATAGTGAATCTAATTGCATATCTGTACCCTGTTTCCTGATTATCACATAGTGTGAGAAAACAAGGACATTCTGAGAAGCAGTTTCAGAGAACTATCTCCAACTATTTTAGACAGATTTCTCAACAACCAACTTGCTGTAAGCGTTTGTTTTCTGTATGGATCCGCCTGTTTTAAAAGTCTGAAAGTAGAAACATTTTTACTTTATAAACTCTCATTAGGATAGCCGTTTTGAGACAGACTCCAAGGATGAACAGGATCTAGGAATTTATATCGAAGCGAATGCTTAATAGACATAAGGCAACTGTGTTTTCATTCATTTAAGCTAAATGTAATTATTTTAATAAAGACTAGTATAAGATGTACCTTAGACCAGCTTGTCTGTTTTTATTTACGTCTTTAGAGTTTAAAAAGTTTGTATCTAGACATTTTTCTGTGGTACGGTTTCTTTATCCGCTTTTTTCACAAAGATAACGGATCTTTGCAAGGCCGGATGTATAAAGTTTTCATTTTGCATGTCGGCACAGTCGCCAGCGTTCAAGTATGAATTTCATTTTTTATCCTGTTCACTTTCCGTAGTGTTTAAAGGTTAAGCTGGAACCCACCATGGAACCGTATGTTGTCGGGGTAATAAGCACGTCTTGCGCGTGTATTCATATTTTCTCTTGAACCTATTAAACTAGTAACAGAAAGGAATGGCCGCGCTTATGATGATTTTTCATTTTTTGCTTAGCTCATTTCTATAACATAGGAGCCTTTTGGCAAAGAAAAACTCTGTAAATAGCCTACACTTGTGCATTTAAACATAGATTTATAAAGAAAGCAGGTTACACACCTTATCCCAGTTTTGTACATGCATTTAAAAGCACTCAATGTTACACTAGCACAAAATGTTGATATTTTCTGTCTACTCAAAACTAAAATTATTTCTATTAACACAGGGGATTTAATTAGAAATCATTTTACTATTTTTAATTAAAAAGTTAAAAACTGAAAAGCCCAATTATGATATTTGTTTCTGCGTTGGGTTTGCGCCCTGCCCGGGATTGGTTCCCTGCCTTGTGCCCTGTGTTAGCAGAAATTGGCTCTCAACAGACCACTGTGACCCAGGGTTGGATTCAGCGGGGCACTCTTCTGCACATCAATTACTCTTTCTGCTTAAACTAATGATCAAATATTCAGGTAATTCTTAATTAAACACTAAAGCATTAGTGAACAAAATACATTTTCAGTAGCCAAGTAAAATGACCATTTGCTTTAACATGAAAATAAAGCATTATAAGAAAAATCCCTTTTCAACAGTTTTCTTGACTGATCACATCCACCCCAAACATAGCATAGAACTTAATTTCTGTACTCATTCTGTACTCATTTTAAATGATAATAGCTAGTATAAAGTCCCTAAAGGAACTGGAGACATCAAATATCTTCTATCATATATCTTTTCTTGCCAGCCCAAGTCATTCAGATTCTGCTTACAACACACATGTACGATTATTTTTCTCAAATGACCAAAACTTTGGCCTGCTAATCATGAAAAATCAGATTTCATTCTCATGATACTTTATTTGCATATTTTATTATAACTACTTAACTTTTATCGACATTTATTTTTCTAGTATCAGAATGTAGTTTAAGTTAATTTGTTTTGGGTTCAATAGATGTATTTTTCATATTTTCGATTCTTGTTTTCTTTTTTCACATCATCAAATCCCCTTTTTGTTACTTTAAGCCCTGTAGTGGGGTCCGCCCAGAGTTTGAGAACCACTGCATAGGGTTTTATTTGTAAAACACTCTGCGGCATTTCAAGCTAAATTAGATACCCTTGTTTATTCAGCCGTCCATAGGTGCTCCATTTTTGTTACAAATTGTATTTAGTTTCTCTTTATTTACTAAGCATGTTATACAATGATTAGAAAACAGTTATCTTGTTCAGGCTTTAATTTAAAGCAGCATTTTTCATCAACAGGATATAAGCACTTTGGTACTCAGAGGGCTTTGTATAATACTAAAGTTTGGAAATTCTGTGAATGCTTGGTAAGAGCATTCCATTTTACAACAGTTATGAGCCCTGAAAATAAGAAGCAGGTTATAGTAGGTTATAGGAGCAGATACACTACAGATGATGATTAGGCTTTGGACACATTAGGCCAATCAGGATGGAAAATGTTTTAGTGAATAGTTACATCATATCTATTATAGGCGTCAGCACAAGGATTATAATTTTACTAAAACAGTGAGGGTTATTCTTTCTTTTTGTTAGTCCAGGTGAAATAGGACAGCTATTAAAATTTGAAAACTGCTTTTCACCTCTGTTTGTGAAAAAGCATCCTTTGTTTTAGTAGCATTCAGGGTCAAGGGGATATAAGTTTAAACTGTGATTCCAAGTGTCTGCAAACATCTTGAATACAAGTTCAAGGACCAGGGTTTGTGCAGGGATCATAGTCAGGGGCAGAGATAAGCTAGACATTATTATTCCAAAATGAAACATTGACTCACCCTGTAACAAAGATAAGGCAGTAAAAAATAAAATTTACAAATACTAAGTCACAGAGGAGATTAAAAAACATCTTAAGACCGCACACTACAACAGAACCTACGTGTTCTGCGAGATATTATTAGCTAAACTGTCATCTATGTAGGCAGTTCCACGGGATTGCAAAGAGTTGGGGGAAAACATTATTTAACATTGGCTAGTATGAGGCTAATTAGCATTAAGCGGTTATTGTTAGAATCTTATCTGGCACTAAAAAGTTAGGCTTGTGTTCCTGCTGATTCAGGAAGAACATTAAATATTGGAGTTTAGAATATGAACTAGACTGGTAGTCTTGATGGTAAGGACATTTGTGCCAAATTAAATAAATAAAGTTAATTATGAAGTAAATAACCACATGAAAAAGTGTAGTGATTACAATTTGAAAATCTGCAGTGATGTATAAAAACATTTGCAATAAATCATAAGCTTTTTTGACATGCGCAGTCTGGAATAGATTGAATGTGTCTTAAAGAGTTCATTTTTAAATAAAACTTAAAAAGGCAAATTAAAAATATTAAATCTGAATAAAACACAGAAGTATCATCTAATGATATCAATTAGGGTTAAGTATTATCAAGCACTGGGATCTATTTATAAGGTTTATTTAATTTAGTTATAAACAAAATGATTGTTGGCATTTTGATTCAGAAATTAACAATAGTAGAGCTTTAAAATTAGAATGCAAGACAAACCTCTATAACAAAATGTTGCTGTTCCAATAGGAGTATCTCGGAGCTCTGTTTTATTTTAACCTTTTGACAAGAAACCACTGGTCATGGAAATATAACACCTATATTGAAAATGAACAGTGCCGACATATAACTAAATAGATATAATCTAAGATATTTTAGAATATGACCTAAATAAATACTAAAGGGTCTGCACTTAATTGTCCAACTTCCTGCTTGGTGGTATGGATCTTGTAATGGAGACTGCAAAAGACTCTTTACTCTGTAATGGTCCATATGGGGAGGTCTACCGCCTGTGTCCACAGTGTTAACCAGTCATAGGACATGATGCTCAAAATTCACCTAGGGTTTTCAAAGAGATAGGATGAGTGCGGAGTGTGTTCTGTATTCTCTTTACTGTATTCACTATTTACAGTGACCATAACCCGAGACATTAGGTTTTTATGCGAAGTACCTTTCACTGACCGAATAAGATACATACATCAAAAGGCCTTGAAAGTTTCCTGAACCAATCAGGTGCGGGCGAGTTCAAAGAGGCTCAGATGTCCATCAAAAGGTCCTTGACGTTTCCTGAACCAATCAGGTGCCTAGGGGTGGGGCTCGACATGCAGAGGGCCAGACTTTCCGGTCTTGTGTCATCAGGGGAGGGACTTCGGTATGACGTCGTTAGAGGGCGACAGGGCGTGACTTCGGTCCAAAGACCAAAGGGGCGGGCTTAAGGGTCATAAATCATTTTGACATAAACCCCATGCATATAACTACTCAAGTCAATGGGGATTTCAAAAGTGAGTTTGAGATATTTGAAGTCCACTTTCAAAAACTTTGGAAACCTTCCAAACAGTTCATAAAGAGAACTGGGGATTTCATCATAAACAACTGCTTTTTACCACAGTATTTTGAGTGGCCACAGAGTTAGAGTTGAAGGTAGCGATGAATTCACAATAGCAGCGTTTCAAGGCCTGAAAATCACTTTGTGTAGACATGTGTGACTTGTTGTCCACAGGAAACTGTTCAAAACAGTCCATTTCTGTAAAAACTATGTTGCAGATGTTTTCAAGTACTTTTACAACATAGAGGTTAAGACTGTTTGAGTTCCACTCAATTTCAGTTTTGCCCAATGGAAGTCTATGGGGATATCAAAAATGAGTTTGAGATGTTGAAGTCCAAATTGAAAACACTTGGGAAACCATCAAACAGATCTTAACCATAAGGGTACTGGTTATCTTATCATTTTAGAACTGCTTTTCCAGAGTATTCTGACTTTCCAGTGAGTGAGAGTTGAAGGTAACCTGAATTCACAAAAGCGCATTTCAGGGCTAAAATTCACTTTGTGTAGACATTTGTAGAGATGGCTTGTTTTCCACAAGGAAACTGTTCAAAACAGTCCTTTTCTGTAAAAAACTATGTCAGATGTGTTTCAAGTGGTTTCAAAACATAAGTTAAGATTCAAGTGGATTTCAAAAAGTGATTTTGAAATTTTGAAGTTTACTTTGAAAACACTTGTTAAACCAGCCAAACAGTTAAGTAACCATAAGGAAACCGGGATTTCATCATTTAGAAATGTTTTAACAAAGGATTTTGTGTTGCCACTGAGTTAGTTTTAAGGTGACCTGAATTCACAATAGCACATAGAATTTAAGACACAAAGTGATTTTCAGCTCTTAAAAGCGAACTATTGTAAATTCAGGTTACATTCAACTCTCATTCAGTGGAAAGTCAAAATACTCTGTAAAAGCAGTTCTAAATGATGAAATCCCAGTTCCCTTATGGTTAAGAACTGTTTGGATGGTTTCCAACTGTTTTTAAAGTGCACTTCAACATCTCAAACTCACTTTTTGAAATCCCCATTGACTTGCATTGGGCAAAAACTGAAGTTGAGTTAAATTTAATGAGTCTTAACTTCTATATGTGAAACAACTTGAAACACATGTGCGAATAGTTTTTACAGAAATGGACTGTTTTGAACAGTTTCCTGGTGGAAAACAAGCCGTCACACGTGTACACAAAGTGATTTTCAGGCCCAAGCAGCGTTATTGAATTCAGGTTACCTTCAACTCTAACAAGTGGAAAGTCAAAATACTCTGGTAAAACAGTTCTAAATGATGAAATCCCCAGTACCCTTATGGTTAAGAACTGTTTGGATGGTTTCCCAACTGTTCTCAAAGTGCAATTCAACATCTCAAACTCACTTTTGAAATCCCCATTGACTTGCATTGGGCAAAACTGAAGTTGAATGAAACTCAATGAGTCTTAACTGCAATGTTGTGAAACCACTTGAAACACATCTGCGACATAGTTTTTCACAGAAATGAAGTGTTTTGAACAGTTTCCTGGTGGAAAACAAGCCGTCACACATGTGTACACAAAGTGATTTTCAGGCCCTGAACGCGTTATGGTGAATTCAGGTTACCTTCAAGTCTAACTCTGTGGAAAGTCAAAATACTCTGGTAAAGCAGTTCTAAATGATGAATTCCCCAGTACCCTTATGGTTAAGAACTGTTTGGATGGTTTCCCAACTGTTTTCAAAGTGCACTTCAACATCTCATACTCACTTTTTGAAATCCCCATTGACTTGCATTGGGCCAAAACTGAAGTTGAATGAAACTCAATGAGTCTTAACTGCAATGTTGTGAAACCACTTGAAACACATCTGCGACATAGTTTTTCACAGAAATGAAGTGTTTTGAACAGTTTCCTGGTGGAAAACAAGCCGTCACACATGTGTACACAAAGTGATTTTCAGGCCCTGAAGCAGCGTTATGGTGAATTCAGGTTACCTTCAAGTCTAACTCTGTGGAAAGTCAAAATACTCTGGTAAAAGCAGTTCTAAATGATGAATTCCCAGTACCCTTATGGTTAAGAACTGTTTGGATGGTTTCCCAACTGTTTTCAAAGTGCACTTCACTTTTGAAATCCCCATCTGGGCCAAAACTGAAGTTGAATGAAACTCACTTTTTGAAATCCCCATTGAACTTGCAGTTTCCTGGTGGTGTACACAAAGTGATTTTCAAAACTGAAGTTGATACTCTGGAAACTCAATGATGAGTCTTAACTTCTATGTTGTGAAACCACTTGAAACACATCTGTGAAACCACTTGAAACACATCTGCGACATAGTTTTTTACAGAAATGAACTGTTTTGAACAGTTTCCTGGTGGAAAACAAGCCGTCACACATGTGTACACAAAGTGATTTTCAGCCCCTGAAAGCGTTATGTGAATTCAGGTTACCTTCAACTCTAACTCTGTGGAAAGTCAAAATACTCTGGTAAAAGCAGTTCTAAATGATGAATTCCCCAGTACCCTTATGATTAAGAACTGTTTGGATGGTTTCCCAACTGTTTTTCAAAGTGCACTTCAACATCTCATACTCACTTTTGAAATCCCCATTGACTTGCATTGGGCCAAAACTGAAGTTGAATGAAACTCAATGAGTCTTAACTTCTATGTTGTGAAACCACTTGAAACACATCTGCGACATAGTTTTTTACAGAAATGAACTGTTTTGAACAGTTTCCTGGTGGAAAACAAGGCGTCACACATGTGTACACAAAGTTATTTTCAGGCCCTGAAGCGGCGTTATGGTGAATTCAAGTTACCTTCAACTCTAACTCTGTGTAAAGTCAAAATACTCTGGTAAAAGCAGTTCTAAATGATGAAATCCCCAGTACCCTTATGGTTAAGAACTGTTTGGATGGTTTCCCAACTGTTTTCAAAGTGCACTTCAACATCTCAAACTCACTTTTGAAATCCCCATTGACTTGCATTGGGCCAAAACTGAAGTTGAGTGAAACTCAATGAGTCTTAACTGCTATGTTGTGAAACCACTTGAAACACATCTGCGACATAGTTTTTCACAGAAATGAAATGTTTTGAACAGTTTCCTGATGGAAAACAAGCCATCACACATGTGTACACAAAGTGATTTTCAGGCCCTGCAACGCGTTATGGTGAATTCAAGTTACCTTCAACTCTAACTCTGTGGAAAGTCAAAATACTCTGGTAAAAGCAGTTCTAAATGATGAAATCCCCAGTACCCTTATGGTTAAGAACTGTTTGGATGGTTTCCCAACTGTTTTTCAAAGTGCACTTCAACATCTCATACTCACTTTTGAAATCCCCTTTGACTTGCATTGGGCCAAAACTGAAGTTGAATGAAACTCAATGAGTCTTAACTTCTATGTTGTGAAACCACTTGAAACACATCTGCGACATAGTTTTTTACAGAAATGAACTGTTTTGAACAGTTTCCTGGTGGAAAACAAGCCGTCACACATGTGTACACAAAGTGATTTTCAGGCCATGAAACGCGTTATGGTGAATTCAAGTTACATTCAACTCTAACTCTGTGGAAAGTCAAAATACTCTGGTAAAGCAGTTCTAAATGATGAATCCCCAGTACCCTTATGATTAAGAACTGTTTGGATGGTTTCCCAACTGTTTTTCAAAGTGCACTTCAACATCTCAAACTCACTTTTTGAAATCCCCATTGACTTGCATTGGGCCAAAACTGAAGTTGAGTGAAACTCAATGAGTCTTAACTTCAATGTTGTGAAACCACTTGAAACACATCTGCGACATAGTTTTTACAGAAATGAACTGTTTTGAACAGTTTCCTGGTGGAAAACAAGCCGTCACACATGTGTACACAAAGTGATTTTCAGGCCCTGAAACGCGTTATGGTGAATTCAAGTTACCTTCAAGTCTAACTCTGTGGAAAGTCAAAATACTCTGGTAAAAGCAGTTCTAAATGATGAAATCCCCAGTACCCTTATGGTTAAGAACTGTTTGGATGGTTTCCCAACTGTTTTCAAAGTGCACTTCAACATCTCAAACTCACTTTTGAAATCCCCATTGACTTGCATTGGGCCAAAACTGAAGTTGAGTGAAACTCAATGAGTCTTAACTTCTATGTTGTGAAACCACTTGAAACACATCTGCGACATAGTTTTTTACAGAAATGAACTGTTTTGAACAGTTTCCTGGTGGAAAACAAGGCGTCACACATGTGTACACAAAGTGATTTTCAGGCCCTGAAACGCGTTATGGTGAATTCAGGTTACCTTCAACTCTAACTCTGTGGAAAGTCAAAATACTCTGGTAAAGCAGTTCTAAATGATGAATTCCCCAGTACCCTTATGATTAAGAACTGTTTGGATGGTTTCCCAACTGTTTTTCAAAGTGCACTTCAACATCTCATACTCACTTTTGAAATCCCCATTGACTTGCATTGGGCCAAAACTGAAGTTGAGTGAAACTCAATGAGTCTTAACTTCTATGTTGTGAAACCACTTGAAACACATCTGCGACATAGTTTTTTACAGAAATGAACTGTTTTGAAAAGTTTCCTGGTGAAAAACAAGCCGTCACACATGTGTACACAAAGTGATTTTGAGGCCCTGATATGCATTATGATGAATTCAAGGTTACCTTCAAGTCTAACTCTGTGGAAAGTCAAAATACTCTGGTAAAAGCAGTTCTAAATGATGAAATCCCCAGTACCCTTATGGTTAAGAACTGTTTGGATGGTTTCCCAACTGTTTTCAAAGTGCACTTCAACATCTCAAACTCACTTTTGAAATCCCCATTGACTTGCATTGGGCCAAAACTGAAGTTGAGTGAAACTCAATGAGTCTTAACTTCTATGTTGTGAAACCACTTGAAACACTTCTGCGACATAGTTTTTTACCGAAATGAACTGTTTTGAACAGTTTCCTGGTGGAAAACAAGGCGTCACACATGTGTACACAAAGTGATTTTCAGGCCCTGAAAGCGTTATGGTGAAATAAGGTTACCTTCAACTCTAACTCTGTGGAAAGTCAAAATACTCTGGTAAAAGCAGTTCTAAATGATGAAATCCCCAGTACCCTTATGGTTAAGAACTGTTTGGATGGTTTCCCAACTGTTTTTCAAAGTGCACTTCAACATCTCAAACTCACTTTTGAAATCCCCATTGACTTGCATTGGGCAAAAACTGAAGTTGAGTGAAACTCAATGAGTCTTAACTTCTATGTTGTGAAACCACTTGAAACACATCTGCGACATAGTTTTTACAGAAATGAACTGTTTTGAACAGTTTCCTGGTGGAAAACAAGCCGTCACACATGTGTACACAAAGTGATTTTCAGGCCCTGAAAGCGTTATGGTGAAATCAGGTTACCTTCAACTCTAACTCTGTGGAAAGTCAAAATACTATGGTAAAAACAGTTCTAAATGATAAATTCCCCAGTACCCTTATGGTTAAGAACTGTTTGGATGGTTTCCCAACTGTTTTCAAAGTGCACTTCAACATCTCAAACTCACTTTTGAAATCCCCATTAACTTGCATTGGGCAAAAACTGAAGTTGAGTGAAACTCAATGAGTCTTAACTTCTATGTTGTGAAACCACTTGAAACACATCTGCGACATAGTTTTTTACAGAAATGAACTGTTTTGAACAGTTTCCTGGTGGAAAACAAGGCGTCACACATGTGTACACAAAGTGATTTTCAGGCCCTGAAACGCGTTATGGTGAAATAAGGTTACCTTCAACTCTAACGCTGTGTAAAGTCAAAATACTCTGGTAAAAGCAGTTCTAAATGATGAAATCCCCAGTACCCTTATGGTTAAGAACTGTTTGGATGGTTTCCCAACTGTTTTCAAAGTGCACTTCAACATCTCAAACTCACTTTTGAAATCCCCATTGACTTGCATTGGGTCAAAACTGAAATTGAGTGAAACTCAATGAGTCTTAACTTCTATGTTGTGAAACCACTTGAAACACATCTGCGACATAGTTTTTACAGAAATGAACTGTTTTGAACAGTTTCCTGGTGGAAAACAAGGCGTCACACATGTGTACACAAAGTGAAGTTTTCAGGCCCTGAAAAGCGCGTTATGGTGAAATAAGGTTACCTTCAACTCTAACGCTGTGTAAAGTCAAAATACTCTGGTAAAAGCAGTTCTAAATGATGAAATCCCCAGTACCCTTATGGTTAAGAACTGTTTGGATGGTTTCCCAACTGTTTTTCAAAGTGCACTTCAACATCTCAAACTCACTTTTTGAAATCCCATTGACTTGCATTGGGCAAAAACTGAAGTTGAGTGAAACTCAATGAGTCTTAACTTCTATGTTGTGAAACCACTTGAAACACATCTGCGACATAGTTTTTTACAGAAATGAACTGTTTTGAACAGTTTCCTGGTGGAAAACAAGGCGTCACACATGTGTACACAAAGTGATTTTCAGGCCCTGAAACGCGTTATGGTGAAATAAGGTTACCTTCAACTCTAACGCTGTGTAAAGTCAAAATACTATGGTAAAGGCAGTTCTAAATGATGAAATCCCCAGTACCCTTATGGTTAAGAACTGTTTGGATGGTTTCCCAACTGTTTTTCAAAGTGCACTTCAACATCTCAAACTCACTTTTGAAATCCCCATTAACTTGCATTGGGCAAAACTGAAGTTGAGTGAAACTCAATGAGTCTTAACTTCTATGTTGTGAAACCACTTGAAACACATCTGCGACATAGTTTTTACAGAAATGAACTGTTTTGAACAGTTTCCTGGTGGAAAACAAGGCGTCACACATGTGTACACAAAGTTGTTTTCAGGCCCTGAAGCGTTATGGTGAATTCAGGTTACCTTCAACTCTAACTCTGTGGAAAGTCAAAATACTCTGGTAAAAGCAGTTCTAAATGATGAAATCCCCAGTACCCTTATGGTTAAGAACTGTTTGGATGGTTTCCCAACTATTTTCAAAGTGCACTTCAACATCTCAAACTCACTTTTGAAATCCCCTTTGACTTGCATTGGGCAAAACTGAAGTTGAGTGAAACTCAATGAGTCTTAACTTCTATGTTGTGAAACCACTTGAAACACATCTGCGACATAGTTTTTACAGAAATGAACTGTTTTGAACAGTTTCCTGGTGGAAAACAAGGCGTCACACATGTGTACACAAAGTTGTTTTCAGGCCCTGAAAAGTGTTATGGTGAATTCAGGTTACCTTCAACTCTAACTCTGTGGAAAGTCAAAATACTCTGGTAAAAGCAGTTCTAAATGATGAAATCCCCAGTACCCTTATGGTTAAGAACTGTTTGGATGGTTTCCCAACTGTTTTCAAAGTGCACTTCAACATCTCAAACTCAACGTTTGAAATTCCTATTGAGTTGCATTGGGCAAAAACTGAAGTTGAGTGAAACTCAATGAGTCTTAACTTCTATGTTGTGAAACCACTTGAAACACATCTGCGACATAGTTTTTTACAGAAATGAACTGTTTTGAACAGTTTCCTGGTGGAAAACAAGGCGTCACACATGTGTACACAAAGTGATTTTCAGGCCCTGAAGCGTTATGGTGAAATAAGGTTACCTTCAACTCTAACGCTGTGTAAAGTCAAAATACTCTGGTAAAAGCAGTTCTAAATGATGAAATCCCCAGTACCCTTATGGTTAAGAACTGTTTGGATGGTTTCCCAACTGTTTTCAAAGTGCACTTCAACATCTCAAACTCACTTTTGAAATCCCCATTGACTTGCATTGGGCCAAAACTGAAGTTGAGTGAAACTCAATGAGTCTTAACTGCTATGTTGTGAAACCACTTGAAACACATCTGCGACATAGTTTTTACAGAAATCAACTGTTTTGAACAGTTTCCTGGTGGAAAACAAGGCGTCACACATGTGTACACAAAGTGAATTTCAGGCCCTGAAACGCGTTATGGTGAAATAAGGTTACCTTCAACTCTAACGCTGTGTAAAGTCAAAATACTCTGGTAAAAGCAGTTCTAAATGATGAAATCCCCAGTACCCTTATGGTTAAGAACTGTTTGGATGGTTTCCCAACTGTTTTCAAAGTGCACTTCAACATCTCAAACTCACTGTTTGAAATCCCCATTGACTTGCATTGGGCAAAAACTGAAGTTGAGTGAAACTCAATGAGTCTTAACTTCTATGTTGTGAAACCACTTGAAACACATCTGCGACATAGTTTTTGACAGAAATGAACTGTTTTGAACAGTTTCCTGGTGGAAAACAAGGCGTCACACATGTGTACACAAAGTTATTTTCAGGCCCTGAAAGCGTTATGGTGAAATAAGGTTACCTTCAACTCTAACGCTGTGTAAAGTCAAAATACTCTGGTAAAAGCAGTTCTAAATGATGAAATCCCCAGTACCCTTATGGTTAAGAACTGTTTGGATGGTTTCCCAACTGTTTTCAAAGTGCACTTCAACATCTCAAACTCACTTTTGAAATCCCCATTAACTTGCAATGGGCAAAACTGAAGTTGAGTGAAACTCAATGAGTCTTAACTTCTATGTTGTGAAACCACTTGAAACACATCTGCGACATAGTTTTTACAGAAATGAACTGTTTTGAACAGTTTCCTGGTGGAAAACAAGGCGTCACACATGTGTACACAAAGTTATTTTCAGGCCCTGAAAGCGTTATGGTGAAATAAGGTTACCTTCAACTCTAACGCTGTGTAAAGTCAAAATACTCTGGTAAAAGCAGTTCTAAATGATGAAATCCCCAGTACCCTTATGGTTAAGAACTGTTTGGATGGTTTCCCAACTGTTTTCAAAGTGCACTTCAACATCTCAAACTCACTGTTTGAAATCCTATTGAGTTGCATTGGGCAAAAACTGAAGTTGAGTTAAATTTAATGAGTCTTAACTTCTATGTTGTGAAACCACTTGAAACACATCTGCGACATAGTTTTTACAGAAATGAACTGTTTTGAACAGTTTCCTGGTGGAAAACAAGGCGTCACACATGTGTACACAAAGTGAATTTCAGGCCCTGAAGCGTTATGGTGAAATAAGGTTACCTTCAACTCTAACGCTGTGTAAAGTCAAAATACTCTGGTAAAAGCAGTTCTAAATGATGAAATCCCCAGTACCCTTATGGTTAAGAACTGTTTGGATGGTTTCCCAACTGTTTTTCAAAGTGCACTTCAACATCTTAAACTCACCTTTTGAAATCCCCATTAACTTGCAATGGACAAAAACTGAAGTTGAGTGAAACTCAATGAGTCTTAACTTCTATGTTGTGAAACCACTTGAAACACATCTGCGACATAGTTTTTACAGAAATGAACTGTTTTGAACAGTTTCCTGGTGGAAAACAAGGCGTCACACATGTGTACACAAAGTTGTTTTCAGGCCCTGAAAAGCGTTATGGTGAATTCAGGTTACCTTCAACTCTAACTCTGTGGAAAGTCAAAATACTCTGGTAAAAGCAGTTCTAAATGATGAAATCCCCAGTACCCTTATGGTTAAGAACTGTTTGGATGGTTTCCCAACTGTTTTCAAAGTGCACTTCAACATCTCAAACTCACTTTTGAAATCCCATTGACTTGCATTGGGCAAAAACTGAAGTTGAGTGAAACTCAATGAGTCTTAACTGCTATGTTGTGAAACCACTTGAAACACATCTGCGACATAGTTTTTACAGAAATGAACTGTTTTGAACAGTTTCCTGGTGGAAAACAAGGCGTCACACATGTGTACACAAAGTGATTTTCAGGCCCTGAAAGCGTTATGGTGAAATAAGGTTACCTTCAACTCTAACTCTGTGTAAAGTCAAAATACTATGGTAAAAACAGTTCTAAATGATAAAATCCCCAGTACCCTTATGGTTAAGAACTGTTTGGATGGTTTCCCAATTGTTTTCAAAGTGCACTTCACATCTTAAACTCACTTTTGAAATCCCCATTAACTTGCAATGGACAAAACTGAAGTTGAGTGAAACTCAATGAGTCTTAACTTCTATGTTGTGAAACCACTTGAAACACATCTGCGACATAGTTTTTACAGAAATGAACTGTTTTGAACAGTTTCCTGGTGGAAAACAAGGCGTCACACATGTGTACACAAAGTTATTTTCAGGCCCTGAAATGCGTTATAGTGAAATAAGGTTACCTTCAACTCTAGCGCTGTGTAAAGTCAAAATACTCTGGTAAAAGCAGTTCTAAATGATGAAATCCCCAGTACCCTTATGGTTAAGAACTGTTTGGATGGTTTCCCAACTGTTTTCAAAGTGCACTTCAACATCTCAAACTCACTTTTGAAATCCTATTGAGTTGCATTGGGCAAAACTGAAGTTGAGTGAAACTCAATGAGTCTTAACTTCTATGTTGTGAAACCACTTGAAACACATCTGCGACATAGTTTTTACAGAAATGAACTGTTTTGAACAGTTTCCTGGTGGAAAACAAGGCGTCACACATGTGTACACAAAGTTGTTTTCAGGCCCTGAAGCGTTATGGTGAAATTAAGGTTACCTTCAACTCTAACGCTGTGGAAAGTCAAAATACTCTGGTAAAAGCAGTTCTAAATGATGAAATCCCCAGTACCCTTATGGTTAAGAACTGTTTGGATGGTTTCCCAACTGTTTTCAAAGTGCACTTCAACATCTCAAACTCACTTTTGAAATCCTATTGACTTGCATTGGGCAAAAACTGAAGTTGAGTGAAACTCAATGAGTCTTAACTTCTATGTTGTGAAACCACTTGAAACACATCTGCGACATAGTTTTTACAGAAATGAACTGTTTTGAACAGTTTCCTGGTGGAAAACAAGGCGTCACACATGTGTACACAAAGTGATTTTCAGGCCCTGAAGCGCGTTATGGTGAAATAAGGTTACCTTCAACTCTAACGCTGTGTAAAGTCAAAATACTCTGGTAAAAGCAGTTCTAAATGATGAAATCCCCAGTACCCTTATGGTTAAGAACTGTTTGGATGGTTTCCCAACTGTTTTTCAAAGTGCACTTCAACATCTCATACTCACTTTTGAAATCCTATTGACTTGCATTGGGCAAAACTGAAGTTGAGTGAAACTCAATGAGTCTTAACTTCTATGTTGTGAAACCACTTGAAACACATCTGCGACATAGTTTTTTACAGAAATGAACTGTTTTGAACAGTTTCCTGGTGGAAAACAAGGCGTCACACATGTGTACACAAAGTGATTTTCAGGCCCTGAAAAGCGTTATGGTGAATTCAAGTTACCTTCAAATCTAACTCTGTGTAAAGTCAAAATACTCTGGTAAAAGCAGTTCTAAATGATGAAATCCCCAGTACCCTTATGGTTAAGAACTGTTTGGATGGTTTCCCAACTGTTTTCAAAGTGCACTTCAACATCTCAAACTCACTTTTGAAATCCTATTGAGTTGCATTGGGCAAAACTGAAGTTGAGTGAAACTCAATGAGTCTTAACTTCTATGTTGTGAAACCACTTGAAACACATCTGCGACATAGTTTTTACAGAAATGAACTGTTTTGAACAGTTTCCTGGTGGAAAACAAGGCGTCACACATGTGTACACAAAGTGATTTTCAGGCCCTAAAACCGTTATGGTGAAATAAGGTTACCTTCAACTCTAACGCTGTGTAAAGTCAAAATACTCTGGTAAAAGCAGTTCTAAATGATGAAATCCCCAGTACCCTTATGGTTAAGAACTGTTTGGATGGTTTCCCAACTGTTTTCAAAGTGCACTTCAACATCTCAAACTCACTTTTGAAATCCCATTGACTTGCATTGGGCAAAACTGAAGTTGAGTGAAACTCAATGAGTCTTAACTTCTATGTTGTGAAACCACTTGAAACACATCTGCGACATAGTTTTTACAGAAATGAACTGTTTTGAACAGTTTCCTGGTGGAAAACAAGGCGTCACACATGTGTACACAAAGTTGTTTTCAGGCCCTGAAAGCGTTATGGTGAATTCAAGGTTACCTTCAACTCTAACTCTGTGGAAAGTCAAAATACTCTGGTAAAAGCAGTTCTAAATGATGAAATCCCCAGTACCCTTATGGTTAAGAACTGTTTGGATGGTTTCCCAACTGTTTTTCAAAGTGCACTTCAACATCTCAAACTCACTTTTGAAATCCTATTGACTTGCATTGGGCAAAACTGAAGTTGAGTTAAATTCAATGAGTCTTAACTTCTATGTTGTGAAACCACTTGAAACACATCTGCGACATAGTTTTTACAGAAATGAACTGTTTTGAACAGTTTCCTGGTGGAAAACAAGGCGTCACACATGTGTACACAAAGTGATTTTCAGGCCCTGAAGCGCGTTATGGTGAAATAAGGTTACCTTCAACTCTAACGCTGTGTAAAGTCAAAATACTCTGGTAAAAGCAGTTCTAAATGATAAATTCCCCAGTACTCTTATGATTAAGAACTGTTTGGATGGTTTCCCAACTGTTTTTCAAAGTGCACTTCAACATCTCAACTCACTTTTGAAATCCCCATTAACTTGCAATGGACAAAACTGAAGTTGAGTGAAACTCAATGAGTCTTAACTTCTATGTTGTGAAACCACTTGAAACACATCTGCGACATAGTTTTTTACAGAAATGAACTGTTTTGAACAGTTTCCTGGTGGAAAACAAGGCGTCACACATGTGTACACAAAGTTATTTTCAGGCCCTGAAAGCGTTATGGTGAAATAAGGATACCTTCAACTCTAACGCTGTGTAAAGTCAAAATACTCTGGTAAAAGCAGTTCTAAATGATGAAATCCCCAGTACCCTTATGGTTAAGAACTGTTTGGATGGTTTCCCAACTGTTTTCAAAGTGCACTTCAACATCTCAAACTCACTTTTGAAATCCCATTGACTTGCATTGGGCAAAACTGAAGTTGAGTGAAACTCAATGAGTCTTAACTTCTATGTTGTGAAACCACTTGAAACACATCTGCGACATAGTTTTTACAGAAATGAACTGTTTTGAACAGTTTCCTGGTGGAAAACAAGGCGTCACACATGTGTACACAAAGTGATTTTCAGGCCCTGAAAGCGTTATGGTGAAATAAGGTTACCTTCAACTCTAACGCTGTGTAAAGTCAA
Source organism: Polypterus senegalus (assembly GCF_016835505.1). Lineage (NCBI taxonomy): Eukaryota > Metazoa > Chordata > Cladistia > Polypteriformes > Polypteridae > Polypterus > Polypterus senegalus. The sequence continues at coordinate 45,207 of NW_024378186.1, forward strand.
AATACTCTGGTAAAAGCAGTTCTAAATGATGAAATCCCCAGTACCCTTATGGTTAAGAACTGTTTGGATGGTTTCCCAACTGTTTTCAAAGTGCACTTCAACATCTCAAACTCACTTTTGAAATTCCTATTGAGTTGCATTGGGCAAAAACTGAAGTTGAGTGAAACTCAATGAGTCTTAACTTCTATGTTGTGAAACCACTTGAAACACATCTGCGACATAGTTTTTTACAGAAATGAACTGTTTTGAACAGTTTCCTGGTGGAAAACAAGGCGTCACACATGTGTACACAAAGTGATTTTCAGGCCCTGAAAAGCGTTATGGTGAAATAAGGTTACCTTCAACTCTAACTCTGTGTAAAGTCAAAATACTCTGGTAAAAGCAGTTCTAAATGATGAAATCCCCAGTACCCTTATGGTTAAGAACTGTTTGGATGGTTTCCCAACTGTTTTCAAAGTGCACTTCAACATCTCAAACTCACTTTTGAAATCCCATTGAGTTGCATTGGGCAAAAACTGAAGTTGAGTGAAACTCAATGAGTCTTAACTGCTATGTTGTGAAACCACTTGAAACACATCTGCGACATAGTTTTTACAGAAATGAACTGTTTTGAACAGTTTCCTGGTGGAAAACAAGGCGTCACACATGTGTACACAAAGTGATTTTCAGGCCCTGAAAGCATTATGGTGAAATAAGGTTACCTTCAACTCTAACTCTGTGTAAAGTCAAAATACTCTGGTAAAAGCAGTTCTAAATGATGAAATCCCCAGTACCCTTATGGTTAAGAACTGTTTGGATGGTTTCCCAACTGTTTTTCAAAGTGCACTTCAACATCTCAAACTCACTTTTGAAATCCCCATTAACTTGCATTGGGCAAAACTGAAGTTGAGTGAAACTCAATGAGTCTTAACTTCTATGTTGTGAAACCACTTGAAACACATCTGCGACATAGTTTTTACAGAAATGAACTGTTTTGAACAGTTTCCTGGTGGAAAACAAGGCGTCACACATGTGTACACAAAGTGATTTTCAGGCCCTGAAAGCGTTATGGTGAATTCAAGGTTACCTTCAACTCTAACTCTGTGTAAAGTCAAAATACTCTGGTAAAAGCAGTTCTAAATGATGAAATCCCCAGTACCCTTATGGTTAAGAACTGTTTGGATGGTTTCCCAACTGTTTTCAAAGTGCACTTCAACATCTCAAACTCACTTTTGAAATCCCCATTGACTTGCATTGGGCAAAACTGAAGTTGAGTGAAACTCAATGAGTCTTAACTTCTATGTTGTGAAACCACTTGAAACACATCTGCGACATAGTTTTTACAGAAATGAACTGTTTTGAACAGTTTCCTGGTGGAAAACAAGGCGTCACACATGTGTACACAAAGTGATTTTCAGGCCCTGAAGCGTTATGGTGAAATAAGGTTACCTTCAACTCTAACGCTGTGTAAAGTCAAAATACTCTGGTAAAAGCAGTTCTAAATGATGAAATCCCCAGTACCCTTATGGTTAAGAACTGTTTGGATGGTTTCCCAACTGTTTTCAAAGTGCACTTCAACATCTCAAACTCACTTTTGAAATCCCCATTAACTTGCATTGGGCAAAACTGAAGTTGAGTGAAACTCAATGAGTCTTAACTTCTATGTTGTGAAACCACTTGAAACACATCTGCGACATAGTTTTTACAGAAATGAACTGTTTTGAACAGTTTCCTGGTGGAAAACAAGGCGTCACACATGTGTACACAAAGTGATTTTCAGGCCCTGAAGCGTTATGGTGAAATAAGGTTACCTTCAACTCTAACTCTGTGTAAAGTCAAAATACTCTGGTAAAAGCAGTTCTAAATGATGAAATCCCCAGTACCCTTATGGTTAAGAACTGTTTGGATGGTTTCCCAACTGTTTTCAAAGTGCACTTCAACATCTCAAACTCACTTTTGAAATCCTATTGAGTTGCATTGGGCAAAACTGAAGTTGAGTGAAACTCAATGAGTCTTAACTTCTATGTTGTGAAACCACTTGAAACACATCTGCGACATAGTTTTTACAGAAATGAACTGTTTTGAACAGTTTCCTGGTGGAAAACAAGGCGTCACACATGTGTACACAAAGTGAATTTCAGGCCCTGAAGCGTTATGGTGAAATAAGGTTACCTTCAACTCTAACGCTGTGTAAAGTCAAAATACTCTGGTAAAAGCAGTTCTAAATGATGAAATCCCCAGTACCCTTATGGTTAAGAACTGTTTGGATGGTTTCCCAACTGTTTTCAAAGTGCACTTCAACATCTCAAACTCACTTTTGAAATCCCCATTAACTTGCATTGGGCAAAAACTGAAGTTGAGTGAAACTCAATGAGTCTTAACTTCTATGTTGTGAAACCACTTGAAACACATCTGCGACATAGTTTTTTACAGAAATGAACTGTTTTGAACAGTTTCCTGGTGGAAAACAAGGCGTCACACATGTGTACACAAAGTGATTTTCAGGCCCTGAAAGCGTTATGTGCAAATAAGGTTACCTTCAACTCTGGAAAACAAGCCGCTGTGTAAAGTCAAAATAAGTCCCAACTGTTTGGTCAAAGTGCACTTCAACATCTCAAACTCACTTTTGAAATCCTTACTGTTTTGCACTTCAACATCTCACTCACTTTTGAAATCCCCATTAACTTGCATTGGGCAAAACTGAAGTTGAGTGAAACTCAATGAGTCTTAACTTCTATGTTGTGAAACCACTTGAAACACATCTGCGACATAGTTTTTTTACAGAAATGAACTGTTTTGAACAGTTTCCTGGTGGAAAACAAGGCGTCACACATGTGTACACAAAGTTATTTTCAGGCCTGAAATGCGTTATGGTGAAATAAGGTTACCTTCAACTCTAACGCTGTGTAAAGTCAAAATACTCTGGTAAAAGCAGTTCTAAATGATGAAATCCCCAGTACCCTTATGGTTAAGAACTGTTTGGATGGTTTCCCAACTGTTTTTCAAAGTGCACTTCAACATCTCAAACTCACTTTTGAAATCCTATTGACTTGCATTGGGCAAAACTGAAGTTGAGTGAAACTCAATGAGTCTTAACTTCTATGTTGTGAAACCACTTGAAACACATCTGCGACATAGTTTTTACAGAAATGAACTGTTTTGAACAGTTTCCTGGTGGAAAACAAGGCGTCACACATGTGTACACAAAGTGAATTTCAGGCCCTGAAACGCGTTATGGTGAAATAAGGTTACCTTCAACTCTAACTCTGTGTAAAGTCAAAATACTCTGGTAAAAGCAGTTCTAAATGATGAAATCCCCAGTACCCTTATGGTTAAGAACTGTTTGGATGGTTTCCCAACTGTTTTTCAAAGTGCACTTCAACATCTCAAACTCACTTTTGAAATCCCATTGACTTGCATTGGGCAAAACTGAAGTTGAGTGAAACTCAATGAGTCTTAACTTCTATGTTGTGAAACCACTTGAAACACATCTGCGACATAGTTTTTTACAGAAATGAACTGTTTTGAACAGTTTCCTGGTGGAAAACAAGGCGTCACACATGTGTACACAAAGTGATTTTCAGGCCCTGAAAGCGTTATGGTGAAATAAGGTTACCTTCAACTCTAACGCTGTGTAAAGTCAAAATACTCTGGTAAAAGCAGTTCTAAATGATGAAATCCCCAGTACCCTTATGGTTAAGAACTGTTTGGATGGTTTCCCAACTGTTTTTCAAAGTGCACTTCAACATCTCAAACTCACTTTTGAAATCCCCATTAACTTGCATTGGACAAAACTGAAGTTGAGTGAAACTCAATGAGTCTTAACTTCTATGTTGTGAAACCACTTGAAACACATCTGACATAGTTTTTACAGAAATGAACTGTTTTGAACAGTTTCCTGGTGGAAAACAAGGCGCCCAAAATATGTTGTGACTGGGCCCAAAAAAGGGACATGTTGTTTTGAAAACCCCACACGTTTTTTACAAATTATTTACAATTTTGGGGTCCCCGACCCCCAAACAATGAAAAAAACCCAGCCCGTGCAAAACCCCAAACACTCAAAAGTCCGCCCAATCCTTTCTTGGGCCGCCTCCACTCTCCCTGCCGTCCTCCTTCCACCCGACTCCAGCCCTGAATGGGGGGGCCCCCTTTTTTAGGGGGGCCCCGGATGACCCAGGTGTTCCGGCAATCTTCTGGCCCCCCAGCGTGGCGGAATTCGGTTTCCTCCGGCTCCCCGGGCACCCCTAAGTCTTCCCCAGCACTTCCTGGTGTGGCGGGGGTGCGGGGGCCATCCCAAGGCTTGGGCGCCCCCTGGCAGTCCCAGGCCCCTACAGGAAAAATTTAACCCTTGCCCCGTGGCCCCCAAAAAAACCCCGGAAAGGCGCCCCCGGGGTGGCGGGCTCTGACCTCTTCCGGCCCCCTCCTGGCGTCCCCGGGTCCCCCCTGGCACCCCCTGCAGTCCCCCCAACCAGCAAGACCACTCGTGGGTAGGCGACCCTCCCAGGCAGCAACTCACAGGCCCCACTGGACCCCCGGCCCCGGCCCGCCTCCAAACCCCGGGACAGGGGGCGGGCCAAAACCAACACCAACCCATGGTGCATCCCCCTCCCAAGGGTTTTCTCCCCTTTTTCCGGCACCCGGGGCCTCGGTGGGCACCCCTCCGGGACCTCCACGCCCCCTTTTTTCTGAGCCACTCGTTCCCCCTTGGCCCTCGCTCCCGGGGCACCTGCCCCGACAAAAAGATCCTTCAGGCCCCAAATCAGGGCTGTTCCCCGAAAAGGGTTCCCTTTAACTCGCCGGGGGGCCGTCCCCACAAAAAAAACACAGGGCAGAACCCTGCCAAAACCCAGCTTCCCCGCAGGGGGTTCCCCCTCAACGGCACCCGGCACGCCATCGGCACCTCTCCCGGGGGTTCCCTGTCCCTCTCGCGATGGAGTGTCGGCACGCCCCTCTCTCCGCCCCGGGCCCCAGGGGTTCCCCCTGCTCTCCCAAGGGCAGCCAGCCCTGCCGTGCACCCACCTTCACCTTCGGAGGGAAAGGCCCCCGCCCCTTTTTCCTCCCTTCCTCTGGGGCGCCCTGGGGGTTTGAGACTCCTTATGGAATAAAGGGGCCTCTGCCCTCTGCGTCCCTTAAATCGGGGCAAGCCGCGCCAACTTTTGGGGGGGCGCTGGGGCCGGGCACACGCCCGTGTCCTTCAGCTCTCCGGGCTCCCCTCCCCGCGCTCAGTCCGGGGCCCCCCCCTGTCGGGCTGCTTACCGGGGAAATGATCATTGTCTTCCAAACCTTTTCAGCACCCCCCCCATATGCTTTTCGGGGTGGCTGTCCACCGTCTCCGCTGTACCCTCGGCTGGAATTCCAGCGTCGCGCCGTCCCTTGCGATAACGTTCTCAGCGCGCGGCGTTTTCTCCCGTACCAGCACCTCAGCCCGGGGCCCCTAACCCCCGCTGCCCCGGGGGGCCTAACGCCTCCAGCTCCCAAAGCAACCCCGGGAAAACAGGAAGTTAACCGGCCGAGCCCCCGACTTCGGCCTCCCGGGGCGGCCCTTCCTGTGGGCCCCCTCCCGGCCATGGGGCTCCCCCTCCGGTGGACATTCCGGGCCGCCTCTCTACAGTCATCGGGACCCGCCACCTCAATCGCGTGCCGCAGGGGGACTTTGGTCTGACCATCTTGGCTCCCTTTCTGCGGGGGCGTGCTTCGGGAGCCTTTTTGCCAGCGCCTCTCGGGCTGCGTCTCCTCCCGCGCCCTCGCGCGCCGCTGTCCCCCCCCAAACCAGCACGCCCCCACTGGCGGATCCTTTGCCGGAAAAAAAACCCCGCCCGGCCCCAAGGGCCCCACCCCAGGGAAACCCCCCGGTCCCGTCATCGAGAAACGTCCTCGGTGTGGCCCTCGGGCGCCATCCCTCCGGGCGCCTCCCCACGGCCGCCCGTGGCCCCTGCACTCTTCAATCCCCGCCCGCCGCTTCAGGGTGCCCCCCTGGGCCCCCGGGGGTCCCTGGGGTTCCTTTACCCGCGGGGCTGTGGCCCCACCCCCAAACCCTGGGTGGGGGCCCCTGCCCGGGGGCCCTCCCCCAACAATATTTTTGTACGGTCTCCGCCTTGTAACAGGGGACATCCTCCGCTCGCCAGATGTGAGCGGGACCGGGGACAGACAAGGGGGTGGAAAACCCCCGTTTATTTACAAATTTTTCAATATTGGGTCACCAAGACCCCCCAAAAAATGGGCACAAGGGCCCCTCACGTGCCCAAACCCAAACACTCAAAGTCCCCACAAAGCCTTTCTTGGGCCGCCTCCACTCTCCTGCGTCCTCCTTCCACCCGACTCCAGCCCTAAGACGGGGCCCCTTTTTGGGGACCCGGGTGACCCCCGGGGTTGGCAATCTTCTGGGCCCCGCCCCGCGTGGCGGGGGGTCGGTTTCCTCCCCCCTCCCCGGGGACCGTCCTTCTTCCCCCCGCCTTCCTGGTGTGGGGGTGATGGGGCCATCCCAAATTGGGGCCCCCGGCGGGGCCCCCAGGCCCCCCAAGGGGAAACTTCCAAGCCCTTGACCCTGGGTCCCAAAACAACCCGGGCCCCCGTGTCCCGGCGGGCTCTGACCCTCTTCCGGTCCCCCCTGGCTCCCCGGCGGGTCTAGCCCCCCCCTGACAATGTACCAAAATGAATTTCAGGCCCTGAAGCGGTTTGGTGAAATAAGGGTTCCTTCAACTCTAACCTGTGAAATCAAAATACTATGGGAAAAACAGTTTTAAAATAAAATCCCATCCCTTATGGTTAAAAAGTTTTGGGTGGTTTCCCAACTGTTTTCATAGTCACTTCATCTTTAAAATCACTTTTGAAATTTTTGCAATGGACAAAACTGAAGTTGGTGAAACTCAATGAGTCTTAACCCATATTGTGAAACCATGAAACACTTCTGCGACATAGTTTTTTTTTCAGAAATTTTTTGAACGTTTCCTGGTTGGGAAAAA
>NW_024378187.1:0-1036 GCF_016835505.1 Polypterus senegalus
AGTGCGAGAGAAACTTTTAAGTGCCGGGTCTTAACTAACATTAAATAAAGCTGTGGACATCGCAAGATCACACGACATAGCACTAGCACAGCTAAGAACCTTCAATGCATGTACTCCGAGCGGCTTACGTGAACTGACTTTGCAGGACTGGGAAAGGTAAACTCGTGCATGCAGTGTGTGATGTGACAACACTCTGACGCTGAACAAGCCTTTTGTACACATATCAATAGGAAAGCAAGGTGTAAAGCTTAAGTTTAAATTACGTTCATAGACACGCTGCCGCTAAATATTCGCAGGCAAATCCACAACGTAATACCAGGAATGCCTGTTAAACATCTTAGATTCATGAGTACCGATTTGGGTAGTGATCACTTCGATGAATGAAACCTGTACAAAAAACACATTACACAATTTAGAAGGCAGCAAAAGAATATGAAGTGAGTGACGCATACAAGCATATTCATAAGTGCAGCTACTGCGGAAACAAAGCACGGTGTAAACCTTAAGTTAAAATTAAGTTCATAGACAGGCTGCTGCTGGCGTTTGACTTGCCTACAACGAATACGATATTTGCGAGATACAAGTTTAATGAGAAGACATATTCGCGAGATAGATTGCACGAGATACCACAAGCACAGCTGAGAACCTTCAATGCATGTACTCCGAGCGGCTCACGTGAACTGACTTTGCAGGACTGGGAAAGGTAAACTCGTGCATGCAGTGTGTGATGTGACAACACTCTGACGCTGAAAAAGCCTTTTGTACACATATCAATAGGAAAGCAAGGTGTAAAGCTTAAGTTTAAATTACGTTCATAGACACGCTGCCGCTAAATATTCGCAAGCAAATCCACAACGTAATACCAGGAATGCCTGTTAAACATCTTAGATTCATGAGTACCAATTTGGGTAGTGATCACTTCGATGAATGAAACCTGTTCAAAAAACACATTACACAATTTAGAAGGCAGCAAAAGAATATGAAGCGAGTGACGCATACAAGCATATTCATAAGTGCAGCTACTGCGGAAACAAAG